>NW_018406759.1:18210-140087 GCF_002113885.1 Mizuhopecten yessoensis | reverse complement strand
TACGTTCTGTGTTGTGTCAAGCGTTACATCATCATTGCCGGTTATACATGATCACGACAACGTTCTGTGTTATGTCAAACGTTACATCATCACCGCTGGTTATACATAATCACGAATACGTTCTGTGTTGTGTCAAGCGTTACATCATCATTGCCGGTTATACATGATCACGACAACGTTCTGTGTTGTGTCAAGCGTTACATCATCATTGCCGGTTATACATGATCACGACAACGTTCTGTGTTATGTCAAGCGTTACATCATCATCGTCGGTTATACATAATCACGAATACGTTCTGTGTTATGTCAAGCGTTACATCATCACTGCCGGTTATACATGATCACTACAACGTTCTGTGTTATGTCAAGCGTTACATCATCACCGCCGGTTATACATGATCACGACAACGTTCTGTGTTATGTCAAGCCTCACATCATCACTGCCGGTTATACATGATCACTACAACGTTCTGTGCGATGTCAAGCGTTACATCATCATCGTCGGTTATAAAAATCACGACAACCTTCTGTGTTATGTCAAGCGTTACATCATCACTGCCGGTTATACATGATCACTACAACTACAATACCAAAAAAATTGTTGAGTCAATATCGCATGCAGGCGCATTCCCTTAATATCGAATCTGGAGTTATAATGGGGTTCTGAGAGGTCAAAGATTATGTTTTGCCTGAGACAAAAATGATTTAGAAGATGAGATACAGTTTATTCTTATGTGTCCTGCTTACTCTGTATTGAGAAACACATACATTAAACAATATTACTTCCGATGCCCCAGTGTGTATAAATTAATTGAATTATTGTCATGTAAAAGTATTAAAACATTACGTAGATTGGGTCTATATTTAAAATATGCTACCGCCAAAAGAAAAACCCTCGTGCAGTAATATTGCTAAATTATGTATTCTTTTTATGTGATAATTGCTTATATGGAATTGTCCTCCACCATCTTGAAAATTTAAAAAATATGTTTTGTATTCTATGTATCAATTAACCTATATGCTGATTTGCAATCAGAAATAAAAAAAAACTTGAAACAACGTTCTGTGTGATGTCAAGCATTACATCATCACCGCCGGTTATACATGATCACGGCAACAACTAGTGCTTATCTTATTTCTGAATATTTAATAGTTTAGATCTTAGAAGAGGAATCGGACCCCATGCTTGCAATGTTAAACACTCTGTGCCGATTCGTAGAAAGAAGAAACTTGCAGTATCCGACTACGTGATGAAAGAGGCGACTAAACGAAACGAGGCCATAAACATCAGTCAACTTGTCATACATAAACTGGTGCTAAGCACAGGACTCGCGACGCGTGTGTAAGCAACGCGTACATTTTCTATGTATCCCATAAATATTGTAGCATGCTATAGTTGTGATACACAATTTATTTTAAAGTAAAACACATATTGTCAAATATATTACCCCAAATATACCAACTTGCTTCCAGAACCATACTGCTTTTATAGATTGTGCGATAACACCTCATTAATTATTATCTTTATACTACCTTATACCACCTACCGGCAGCATGATAAATTCATTATCACTGGTTGTCAGTATGTGAAGAAGTTGAGAACGACTTGAGAAGAACTTGAGAAGGCCTCTCGATTTTATCCACGTGCTCGCGATGAGAAAATTGTTCTCACGACAAACCCTTAAAAAACAGTGTGATAATCTATAACTTACAACTGAATAAAAACATGTACTGCTTTGCTGTTTAATGAGCCATGTCGAAGCATATAGCTCAAATTACGAATGGTTAAATAGTGTCGTGTCTCCAGTTACGGACGAAGAACTGAGGACCATTAACCTCCAACCAAGGAATTATTTACTGTCTTGAACAAAGAGGGTCCCCCGGGGTGGGACAAGGCAACAGGGAAAATACTGGATTGATAATATTCAAAATATTTATCTAGCTATTATATGTTTTAACTATATAATATCCTTTATGTAACCTCATTGTAAAAATAGGTTACTGGTGCCCTGTTCAAAATTACAGCAATCATGCCAAAGTATTCCTTCGTTATTGGTTGGAGTAAATCATGCATAACGCAAGGTACTCCCCTTTCTGGCGTTTCATTTAGCAATAACTTAAATCCCGTTTAAATCTTTACATTAACATAGAATTTGAACTGAGAAAATACCCAGATTAAAGTAGAATACATCTATATAGCCTGAACTACCATATAAATGTTTCGACAATCAGAGCTCCAGTTTTAGTTTATCTATTATCATTTAAATAAATGTTCTTCTCCTATTTTTAACTTTACTCCTTTACTTTTCTATAAAGTGACTGAATGATAAAAACGAAATCCCATTCCATTATGACGTAACCCCACAATTCAACAAATCAAGCGTATCCGTTGCGGTCCACTGAAGTATTTCTTCCTTTCGAAATGAATTGTTGTTTGTTCACCTAATAGGAGATTACGACATGATTTCACACCCTAAGATAAATCTTCACACATCACAGCACCTTACGTTTATGTTAAATATGCATGGTTGCAATTTATTTTAATGGGAGATACATGTATATTCTGTTAAAAAACATAATAATCAGCAATAACTGTATAATGTCTCACACTCTGACCTGTGTCCCTGACAAACAACAAAGCCACGCCTCCAACACGCGTCATCACTCTGTTGGTACATACGGCAGATACATGTACCATATACTAGGACATCCCCATAGCAATCTCCGGAAAAGGAATTTTGAGACAAAGTGTCCGGTCATGCTTTTAGAACAACGTGTAAAAGTATAATTCATTGTTCAAAGTTTTTGTATCTTAGACACCGAACGAACAGGCGGTTTAAAGGGCCTGCTACCTTGTGATAAAGTGAGCAGGCAAAGTCTGGTTGTAACAAAAAAAGGCGGTCCAAATCGAGAAACACATGTAACTAACTAACCTAGGACTGACGTCCCTGAAGTCTGCGAGAAACACATTTAACTAACCTAGGACTGACGTACCTGAAGTCTGCGAGAGACACATTTGACTAACCTAGGACTGACGTCCCTGAAGTCTGCGAGAAACACATTTAACTAACCTAGGACTGACGTACCTGAAGTCTGCGAGAGACACATTTGACTAACCTAGGACTGACGTCCCTGAAGTCTGCGAGAAACACATTTTACTAACCTAGGACTGAAGTCCCTGAAGTCTGCGAGAAACACATTTTACTAACCTAGGACTGACGTCCCTGAAGTCTGCGAGAAACACATTTAACTTACCTAGGACTGACGTCCCTGAAGTCTGCGAGAGACACATTTAACTAACCTAGGACTGAAGTCCCTGAAGTCTGCGAGAGACATGGGCACGACTTGGTTCCTGATGCGTACGTTGGTGTTCTTGGTCGGAGGTATGGTACTTCATGCTTTACTTGTTTTACACCTACATCTAACAAGATCGTATGTTTCATATATAAACATATTTTATGTGTAAGATATTTTGGATGAAAAGAAATTTCGGTGTGAAATCCGTTACAACCTTTATAACGAAGATATGTTCTGTGTAAATATATTCTATATGGAATACATTTTCGTTTTAAAGATATTATTTTCTGTGTAAATATATTTTCTGTGTAAAGATATTTTCTGTGTGAAATCCGTCACATCCTTTCTAAAGAAGATATTTTCTGTGTAAAAAATATATTTTATATGGAATATATTTTCGTCGTAAAAATATTTTCTGTGTAAAGATATTTTCCGTGTAAAGATATTTTCTGTTTGAAATCCGTCACAACCTTTGTACAAGATATCTTCTGTATAAGATATTTTCCATGCAAAGATATTTTGTGTGGAACATTTTTTCCATGTAAAGATATTTTCCGTGTAGTATGTTTTCTGTGTGAAATCCATCACAGTCTTTATACAAAATATCTTCTGTGTAAGTTATTTTCGTTGTAAAGATCTTTTCCGTGTAAAAATGTTTTCTGTGAGAAATCCGGCAGTGTATTTATACAAGATATCTTCTGTGTAAGGTATTTTCGCTGTAAAGATCTTTTCCGTGTCAGAATGTTTTCTGTGAGAAATCCGGCAGTGTATTTATACAAGATATCTTCTGTGTAAGTTATTTTAGCTGTAAAGAACTTTTCAGTGACAAAATGTTTTCTGTGAGAAATCCGGCCCGGCCTTTATACAAGATATCTTCGGTGTAAGTTATTTTCGCTGTAAAGTTTTTTTCCGTGTCAAAATGTTTTCTGTGAGAAAGCCGTCACAGCCTTTGTACAAGATATCTTCTGTATAAGATATTTTCCATGCAAAGATATTTTGTGTGGAACATTTTTTCCATGTAAAGATATTTTCCGTGTAGTATGTTTTCTGTGTGAGATCCATCACAGTCTTTATACAAAATATCTTCTGTGTAAGTTATTTTCGTTGTAAAGATCTTTTCCGTGTCAAAATGCTTTCTGTGAGAAATCCGTCACTGTCTTTATACAAGATATCTTCTGTGTAAATTATTTTCGCTGTAAAGATCTTTTACGTGTCAAAATGTTTTCTGTGAAAAAATCCGTCACAGCCTTTATCCAAGATATCTTCTGTGTAAGTTATTTTAGTTGTAAAGATCTTTTCCGTGTCAAAATGCTTTCTGTGAGAAATCCGTCACAGCCTTTATACAAGATATCTTCTGTGTAAATTATTTTCGCTGTAAAGATCTTTTCCGTGTCAAAATGCTTTCTGTGAGAAATCCGTCACAGCCTTTGTACAAGATATCTTCTGTATAAGATATTTTCCATGCAAAGATATTTTGTGTGGAACATTTTTTCCATGTAAAGATATTTTCCGTGTAGTATGTTTTCTGTGTGAAATCCCTCACAGTCTTTCTACAAAATATCTTCTGTGTAAGTTATTTTCGTTGTAAAGATCTTTTCCGTATCAAAATGTTTTCTGTGAGAAAGCCGTCACAGCCTTTGTACAAGATATCTTCTGTATAAGATATTTTCCATGCAAAGATATTTTGTGTGGAACATTTTTTCCATGTAAAGATATTTTCCGTGTAGTATGTTTTCTGTGTGAAATCCCTCACAGTCTTTCTACAAAATATCTTCTGTGTAAGTTATTTTAGTTGTAAAGATCTTTTCCGTGTCAGAATGTTTTCTGTGAGAAATCCGTCACAGCCTTTATCCAAGATATCTTCTGTGTAAGTTATTTTCGTTGTAAAGATCTTTTCCGTATCAAAATGTTTTCTGTGAGAAAGCCGTCACAGCCTTTGTACAAGATATCTTCTTTGTAAGTTATTTTCGCTGTAAAGATCTTTTCCGTGTCAAAATGTTTTCTGTGAAAAAATCCGTCACAGCCTTTATACAAGATATCTTCTGTGTAAGTTATTTTCGCTGTAAAGATCTGTTCCGTGTCAAAATGTTTTCTATGAGAAATTCGTCACAGCTTTTATACAAGATATCGTCTGTGTAAGATATTTTCGCTGTAAAGATCTGTTCCGTGTCAAAATGTTTTCTATGAGAAATCCGTCACAGCTTTTATACAAGATATCGTCTGTGTAAGTTATTTTCTCTGTAAAGATCTTTTCCGTGTGAAAATGTTTTCTGTGAGAAATCCGTCACAAGCTTTATATAAGATATCTTCTGTGTAAGGTATTTTCGCTGTAAAGATCTGTTCCGTGTCAAAATGTTTTCTATGAGAAATTCGTCACAGCTTTTATACAAGATATCGTCTGTGTAAGTTCTTTTCGCTGTAAAGATCTTTTCCGTGTCAAAATGTTTTCTTTGAGAAATCCGTCACAAGCTTTATACAAGATATCTTCTGTGTAAGTTATTTTCGCTGTAAAGATCTTTTCCGTGTCAAAATGTTTTCTATGAGAAATCCGTCACAGCTTTTATACAAGATATCGTCTGTGTAAGTTATTTTCGCTGTAAAGATCTTTTCCGTGTCAAAATGTTTTCTTTGAGAAATCAGTCACAAGCTTTATACAAGATATCTTCTGTGTAAGTTATTATCGCTGTAAAGATCTTTTCCGTGTCAAAATGTTTTCTGTGAGAAATCCGTCACAGCCTTTATACAAGATATCTTCTGTGTAAGTTATTTTCGGTGTAAGATATTTTCTGTGTAAGATATTTTCCGTGTAAAGATATTTTGTATGGAATATATTTTCGTTGTAAAGATATTTCCTGTTTGAAATCAGTGTCAACCTTCATATATTGAAATCGTCGTAACTTTCATTTCACGAGATATAATTACCATTGCAAGTTCCTCTATAAGCATTACCATAAGAAATAAGTGTAGACGCTGTCCGGAGCATATATCAAATGTGGAAATAATGGAAAAATCTTAATATATATATAAGTGTAGCACTAAGTGAAACACGTAGTATTGTGTTTCACTTTTGAAACACATTCCATCCCCAGCACACACGCAGGGAGATATTAGCCAGGTGGCATAGGACTTGTAGTTAACGCATGAAAAGGAAGCTCATGCGAATTCATCGCAATTTCGTCTGCTAGATAACCGAATTACACGGTAGTGAAGCAGACGTAAAACCTATCAATCAATCAATCAATCAATCAATCAAATTCCTCGCAAATTGTATTGATTTGTATATGCTCATTGTATTGATTATATAAATTGTATATCTTTGTACTGTAAAGTGCTGTAGAGTGGCTTATTCTAACTAGATAGGACGCTATATCAAATGTTGTCTATTATTAATATTATAGACTCTGTCTTGATCATGTATCTGATGTTATGGTAAATTGAACAAAACACTTTGTTCCTAAGGAAGATAAACAGAAAAACTTTGGACTACAAGTGTAGACTCTGTCCTGATCCAATCTCGGGCGTGAAAATACACTGAGAAACTGTATATTAAGTGTAGACTCTGTCCTGATCCTATCGCGGGTGTGAAAATACACTGAGAAACTTTCTATTAAGTGTAGACCCTGTCCTGATCCTATCTCGGGTGTGAAAATACACTGAGAAACTTTCTATTAAGTGTAGACTCTGTCCTCATCCTATATCGGGTGTGAAATTCACTGAGAAACTTTCTATTAAGTGTAGACTCTGTCCTGATCCAATCTCGGGCGTGAAAATACACTGACAAACTTTCTATTAAGTGTAGACTCTGTCCTGATCCGATCTCGGGTGTGAAAATACACTGAGAAACTTTCTATTAAGTGTAGACTTTCCCCTGATCCTATCTCGGGCGTGAAAATACAATGAGAAACTTTTTATTAAGTGTAGACTCTGTCCTGATCCTATCACGGTCTTGGTGGTATTAATCTATCACACATCATTAACCTTGGGTTGTGAGTAAAAATATGTAGATTTATCTATGCATAGTCAACCAGAAAGTCGATAGGTGTTGATTTATTTATTTGAAAGCTAGTTAGCAAATCAGTGTGAATAAATTGTTTTTGATTAGGTTCCAGAGCATTTTAAGCTTAACGAAGTGTTTAAGCAAAGGTTGAAATATTTTTAAAATTATAATTGAAAGTCATCGAGTATTGGTGTATTTCAAATCTGCAAAATAACACTGTGAATCTCTCTTGTTCAAGAAAATATTAAAAATTCAATTTTAAAATTTTAAAAGGTAAAATGGTACGGGGTGGGTGTTCCCTGGTGGTGGGTGTTCGCTGCAGTCTCTGTGATATATCAATCGGATGGTGTGACATTAGGAATAAAGACGCCGTTGCAAGAACGGTCCAACCGGAAATTATAGCAACACTGTTTAAAATGGACTTTTCGAAAAATCATTTAACGAATTATGTTGTTTGTCCTGTCTGTTATGGAACTTTCTCTTAGGTAGATTTTTGTTTTGAATTTTGTAATTGTTAAATAAACTATATGGCAGCTTAGTTATAAGCTAACACAAATAAGAACACCGTGGTCAGCAGTGGTGCATACATACTCTGTACGAAGGTAGGACGATCAATACGTTCATGTCGATAACGTCTAAAGTCTGACTGACACTGCATACGTATTGGTAGTGCAAAGAGACTGATGTGTAAAGGATAATCACATACTTATTGGTAGTGCAAGGAGACTGATGTGTAAAGGATAATCACATACTTATTGGTAGTGCAAGGAGACTGATGTGTAAAGGATAATCACATACTTATTGGTAGTGCAAGGAGACTGATGTGTAAAGGATAATCACTTACTTATTGGTAGTGCAAGGAGACTGATGTGTAAAGGATAATCACTTACTTATTGGTAGTGCAAGGAGACTGATGTGTAAAGGATAATCACTTACTTATTGGTAGTGCAAGGAGACTGATGTGTAAAGGATAATCACTTACTTATTGGTAGTGCAAGGAGACTGATGTGTAAAGGATAATCACTTACTTATTGGTAGTGCAAGGAGACTGATGTGTAAAGGATAATCACTTACTTATTGGTAGTGCAAGGAGACTGATGTGTAAAGGATAATCACTTACTTATTGGTAGTGCAAGGAGACTGATGTGTAAAGGATAATCACTTACTTATTGGTAGTGCAAGGAGACTGATGTGTAAAGGATAATCACTTACTTATTGGTAGTGCAAGGAGACTGATGTGTAAAGGATAATCACTTACTTATTGGTAGTGCAAGGAGACTGATGTGTAAAGGATAATCACTTACTTATTGGTAGTGCAAGGAGACTGATGTGTAAAGGATAATCACTTACTTATTGGTAGTGCAAGGAGACTGATGTGTAAAGGATAATCACTTACTTATTGGTAGTGCAAGGAGACTGATGTGTAAAGGATAATCACTTACTTATTGGTAGTGCAAGGAGACTGATGTGTAAAGGATAATCACTTACTTATTGGTAGTGCAAGGAGACTGATGTGTAAAGGATAATCACTTACTTATTGGTAGTGCAAGGAGACTGATGTGTAAAGGATAATCACTTACTTATTGGTAGTGCAAGGAGACTGATGTGTAAAGGATAATCACTTACTTATTGGTAGTGCAAGGAGACTGATGTGTAAAGGATGATCACTTACTTATTGGTAGTGCAAGGAGACTGATGTGTAAAGGATAATCACATACTTATTGAGATGATAATGAGTTGAGGTTTGTATTAAAATCATTGATAACTGTCTACATATTAATAAGGAAATGTGTCTCAGGTCTGACTGAAGTTGCATACTTCCTCATAGTGCGGGGAATCTGAGGTCCTACTGAAAAAAACCTTTCTGATTGAACGAATAATAAGTTTAAAGTTAGGCTTAAACTTGTAAATAACTGGCTACAAATTAATAAGGAAATGTGTCTACGGTTTTACTGAAATTGCATACTTCCTCATAGTGCGGGGAATCTGAGGTCCGTCTGATAAAAAACTTTCTTATTGAAAGAATAATAAGTTTAAAGTAAGGATTAAACTTGTAGATAACTGCCTACATATTGATAAGGAAATGTGTCTCAGGTCTGATTAATACTGCATACTGACGGGAGGAGACTGACAATCGTGTACTTACTGACAGGATGAGGAGTTGGAGGTTAGACTTGAATCTGTCGATACCTGCTAACAGATTAACATGTTATTTACGGCCTTACTGGCGAGGACAGATTTGTTGGGAGACAAGCGAAACTTATGTCCAAATGATAACCGGATCCTTACAGGCAGGATAAGGACACTCAGGCTTAACTGATCAGTATATACTTATTGATAGATAGGTAATCTTAGGTAATACGTAGATGTGTGAATATTGTTGTTAACAGAATATGCTGATTTAGGTCAGGCGAATTCCACCAACAACCGTTTACATATCTATAGTATGTCGATCTATGAACTCATACTCCGATACTTATTGACAGGATAAGGAGACTTAAGTCGAACTGATAACCGGGTACTTATTGACAGGATTAGGTGACTTTACTCGAACTGATAACCGGATACTTATTGACAGGATAAGGTGACTTAAGTCGAACTGATAACCGGATACTTATATACAGGATAAGGAGACTTTAGTCGAACTGATAACCGGATACTTATTGACAGGATAAGGAGACTTTAGTCTAACTGATAACCGGATACTTATTGACAGGATAAGGAGACTTTAGTCTAACTGATAACCGGATACTTATTGACAGGATAAGGAGACTTTAGTCTAACTGATAACCGGATACTTATTGACAGGATAAGGAGACTTAAGTCGAACTGATAACCGGGTACTTATTGACAGGATTAGGTGACTTTACTCGAACTGATAACCGGATACTTATTGACAGGATTAGGTGACTTTAGCCGAACTGATAACTGGATACTTATTGACAGGATAAGGAGACTTAAGTTGAACTGATAACCGGATACTTATATACAAGATAAGGAGACTTTAGTCGAACTGATAACCGGATACTTATTGACAGGATTAGGTGACTTTAGTCGAACTGATAACTGGATACTTATTGACAGGATAAGGACACTTTAGTCGAACTGATAACCGGATACTTATTGACAGGATTAGGAGACTTAGGTCGAACTGATAACCGGATACTTATTGACAGGATAAGGAGACTTAAGTCGAACTGATGACCGGATACTTATTGAGAGGATAAGGAGACTTAAGTTGAACTGATAACCGGATACTTATGGACAGGATAAGGAGATTTATGTCGAACTGATATCCGGATACTAATTGACAGGATAAGGAGACTTAAGTTGAACTGATAACCGGGTACTTATTGACAGGATAAGGAGATTTATGTCGAACTGATAACCGGATACTAATTGACAGGATAAGGAGACTTAAGTCGAACTGATAACCGGATACTTATTGACAGGATAAGGAGACTTATGTCGAACTGATAACCGGATACTAATTGACAGGATAAGGAGACTTAAGTCGAACTGATAACAGGATACTTATATACAGGATAAGGAGACTTAGGTCGAACTGATGACCGGATACTTATATACAGGATAAGGAGACTTAAGTTGAACTGATAACCGGATACTTATGGACAGGATAAGGAGATTTATGTCGAACTGATATCCGGATACTAATTGACAGGATAAGGAGACTTAAGTCGAACTGATAACCGGATACTTATTGACAGGATTAGGAGACTTAGGTCGAACTGATAACCGGATACTTATTGACAGGATAAGGAGATTTATGTCGAGCTGATAACCGGATACTTATATACAGGATAAGGACACTTTAGTCGAACTGATAACCGGATACTTATATACAGGATAAGGACACTTTAGTCAAACTGATAACCGGATACTTATTGACAGGATTAGGAGACTTAGGTCGAACTGATAACCGGATACTTATATTCAGGATAAGGAGACTTATGTTGAACTGATAACCTGATACTTATTGACAGGAAAAGGACACTTTAGTCAAACTGAGAACCGGATACTTATTGATAGGATTAGGAGACTTATGTCGAACAGATAACCGGATTCTTATTGACAGGATTAGGTTACTTTAGTCGAACAGATAACCGGATTCTTATTGACAGGATAAGGAGATTTATGTCGAACTGATAAGCGGATACTAATTGACAGGATAAGGAGTCTTGGGTCCGACTTGTATATAACCGTTTACTTAATGCTAGTATAATAATAGTGGTTCCAACTTGTGTATGACCGTTTACTTAATGCTAGTATAATAAGTTTGGTTCCGCCTTGTGTATTACCGTTTACGTAATGCTAGTATAATAAGTTTGGTTCCAACTTGTGTATGACCGTTTACTTAATGCTAGTGTAATAAGTTTGGTTCCGCCTTGTGTATTACCGTTTACTTAATGCTAGTATAATAAGTCTTGGGTCCGACTAGTTTAACCGTTTTCTTAGTGTTAGTATAATAAGTCTTGGGTCCGACTTGTATATAACCGTTTACTCTACCATTTACTTAATGCTACTATAATAAGTTTGGGTCCAACTCGTGTATTACCGTTTACGTAATGCTAGTATAATAAGTTTGGTTATATACAGGATAAGGACACTTTAGTCAAACTGATAACCGGATCCTTATATACAGGATAAGGAGATTAATGTCGAACTGATAAGCGGATACTAATTGACAGGATAAGGGGACTTAAGTTGAACTGAAAACCGGATCCTTATTTACAGGATAAGGAGACCTATGTCGAACTGTTAACCGGATACTTATATACAGGACAAGGAGACTTAGGTCGAACTGATAACCGGATACTTATTGACAGGATTAGGAGACTTATGTCGAACTGATAACCGGATACTTATATACAGGATAAGGAGACTTATGTCGAACT
The DNA here is from genome assembly GCF_002113885.1 of Mizuhopecten yessoensis. Classification (NCBI taxonomy): domain Eukaryota; kingdom Metazoa; phylum Mollusca; class Bivalvia; order Pectinida; family Pectinidae; genus Mizuhopecten; species Mizuhopecten yessoensis. The sequence goes on along the minus strand of NW_018406759.1, from coordinate 127,877 downwards.
GATAACCGGATACTTATTGACAGGATTAGGTGACTTTAGTCGAACAGATAACCGGATACTTATATACAGGATAAGGAGACTTAGGTCGAACTGATAACCGGATACTTATTGACAGGATAAGGAGTCTTGGGTCCGACTAGTTTAACCGTTTTCTTAGTGTTAGTATAATAAGTCGTGGGTCCAACTAGTGTATTACCGTTTACGTAATGCTAGTATAATAAGTCTTGGTTCCGACTTGTATATAACCGTTTACTTAATACTAGTATAATAAGTCTTGGGTCCGACTTGTATATAACCGTTTACTTAATACTAGTATAATAAGTGTGGGTCAAACTTGTCTACTACCATTTACTTAATGCTACTATAATAAGTTTGGGTCCAACTAGTGTATTACCGTTTACGTAATGCTGGTATAATAAGTCTTGGGTCCGACTTGTATATAACCGTTTACTTAATACTAGTATAATAAGTGTGGGTCAAACTTGTCTACTACCATTTACTTTATGCTACTATAATAAGTTTGGGTCAAACTCGTGTATTACCGTTTACTTAATGCTGGTATAATAGGTTTGGTTCCAACTTGTGTATGACCGTTTACTTAATGCTAGTATAATAAGTTTGGGTCCAACTTGTATATTACCGTTTACTTAATGCTGGTATAATAAGTTTGGGTCCAACTTGTGTATTACCGTTTACTTAATGCTAGTATAATAAGTTTGGGTCCAACTTGTGTATTACCGTTTACTTAATGCTAGTATAATAAGTTTGGGTCCAACTTGTGTATTACCGTTTACTTAATGCTAGTATAATAAGTTTGGGTCCAACTTGTGTATTACCGTTTACTTAATGCTAGTATAATAAGTTTGGGTCCAACTTGTGTATTACCGTTTACTTAATGCTAGTATAATAAGTTTGGGTCCAACTTGTGTATTACCGTTTACTTAATGCTAGTATAATAAGTTTGGGTCCAACTTGTGTATTACCGTTTACTTAATGCTAGTATAATAAGTTTGGGTCCAACTTGTGTATTACCGTTTACTTAATGCTAGTATAATAAGTTTGGGTCCAACTTGTGTATGACCGTTTACTTAATGCTAGTATAATAAGTTTGGTTCCGACTTGTATATTACCTAATTAATGCTAGTATAATAAGTTTAGGTCAAACTTGTATATTACCGTTTACTAAATGCTAGTATCATAAGTTTGGGTCCAACTTGTGTATGACCGTTTACTTAATGCTAGTATAATAAGTTTGGGTCCAACTCGTGTATTACCGTTTACTTAATGCTAGTATAATAAGTTTGGTTCCGACTTGTATATAACCGTTTACTTAATGCTAGTATACTAAGTTTGGTTCCGACTTGTATATTACCGTTTACTTAATGCTAGTATAATAAGTTTGGTTCCGACTTGTGTATTACCGTTTACTTAATGCTAGTATAATAAGATTGGTTCCCACTTGTATATAACCGTTTACTTAATGCTAGTGTAATAAGTTTGGTTCCAACTTGTATATAACCGTTTACTTAATGCAAGTGGAATAAGTTTGGTTCCAACTTGTGTATTACCGGTTACTTAATGCTAGTATAATAAGTTTGGGTCCAACTTGTGTATGACCGTTTACTTAATGCTAGTATAATAAGTTTGGTTCCGACTTGTGCATTACCGTTTATTTAATGCTAGTATGATAAGTTTGGGTCCAACTCGTGTATTACCGTTTACTTAATGCTAGTGTAATAAGTTTGGTTCTAACTTGTGTATTACCGTTTACTTAATGCTATTATAATAAGTTTGGTTCCAACTTGTATATAACCGTTTACTTAATGCAAGTGTAATAAGTTTGGTTCCAACTTGTGTATTACCGTTTACTTAATGCTAGTGTAATAAGTTTGGTTCCAACTTGTATAAAACCGTTTACTTAATGCTAGTGTAATAAGATTGGTTCCAACTTGTGTATTACCGTTTACTTAATGCTAGTGTAATAAGTTTGGTTCCAACTTGTATATAACCGTTTACTTAATGCTAGTATAATAAGATTGGTTCCAACTTGTGTATGACCGTTTACTTAATGCTAGTGTAATAAGTTTGGTTCCAAATTGTATATAACCGTTTACTTAATGCTAGTGTAATAAGTTTGGTTCCAACTTGTGTATTACCGTTTATTTAATGCTAGTATAATAAGATTGAGTCCAACTCGTGTATTACCGTTTACTTATGCTAGTAATTAGTTTGGTTCCGACTTGTGTATTACCGTTTACTTAATGCTAGTATAATATGTCATGGATTTTTAAGTAAGTAATTCAGAATTAACAATAGAACAGAAAATGATAATTGTAATTTTCGAAACTATCTTCCCTTTATCAAGAAACAAACACGCGCAACACTTCCAATGAAAGAAAAAATATATCAAAACGCTAAACCTAGAATAGGATTAACTAAGCATAGACAAATATTGTTCTTACATCATTCAATTATTAACATCATATTTCATTGTATCTTAATTTACATTACCTTTTTACAGGTTTACAGGCTATCAACTTATCCAAAAGCTCTCATGTTCGTGACGTGGCCAACACACCTACCATCGACCCTGCTTCTGACCTAGCCAACACACCTACCATCGACCCTGCTTCTAACCTGACCAACACTCATAACATCGAACCTGCTTCTAACCTGACAAACACGCCTACCATCGAACCTGCTTCTGACCTGACAAACACACCTACCATCGAACCTGCTTCTGACCTAGCCAACACACCTACCATCGAACCTGCTTCTAACCTGACCAACACGCATACCATCGAACCTGCTTCTAACCTGACCAACACACCTACCATCGAACCTGCTTCTAACCTGACCAACACACATACCATCGAACCTGCTTCTAACCTGACCAACACGCATACCATCGAACCTGCTTCTGACCTGACAAACACACATAACATCGAACCTGCTTCTGTACTGACGAACACACTTACCATCGAACCTGCTTCTGATCTGACGAACACACATATCATCGACCCTGCTTCTGACCTGACCAACACGCCTACCATCGAACCTGCTTCTGACCTGACAAACACACATAACATCGAACCTGCTTCTGTACTGACGAACACACTTACCATCGAACCTGCTTCTGATCTGACGAACACACATATCATCATCGAACCTGCTTCTGACCTGACCAACACGCCTACCATCGAACCTGCTTCTGACCTGACAAACACACCTACCATCGAACCTGCTTCTGACCTGACGACAACCGGAAACGCCACGTGTGAGTGTTGTATTACAACTAGAAGAAATATCACTCAGTTTACTACAGAAGAACTCGTGGAGATGATCGCTGAACTAAAAGCTAAACTCTTTGTCGCTAAGAACAACACCGCAAGCTTCCGCCGGAAGCTGGTTAGTGTGTACGACTCTCGATCTAGCAGTGTTGTCATGGGATGCGTCAGCGGGGTCATCCTGGCTCTGGTCATTTTTTGTATCGTTGTGCCGGATCTGGTCAATTTGATCGGGTGGATTTACACGTGCAGGAAGAAGGATAGGGCAACATCTAAGTTGTGAAAGCGATACTTGTTGTGAAATCAACGGACATGTTCCCGATACATTTCAGAATATTTTATTGTATAGTTCTTACATACAAAAACAATTTACCTACAGGAGCTTGGTACTCTGTATCAACCGTCACGATCTCTGCGGTCGGAAACGGAATTATTGTTGTGTGTCCCAAATTCTCGTACTGTAACCTATGGAACCAGGTGCTTCGGGATACTATTATTTATTCATACTCTTTCCGGTTCCGGTTTACATAATTACAGAATGTGGTTGTTACAGACAAAGTAATGGATATTACACGTCACACATAAATTGTCCATACATTCACACTTTTCCGAGGTGAAACGTGACCACACGGTTTACAAGCCAATCAACACCAGCAGCATCAGTTCTACAAGTAGACACATTAAGCTACTGCCATACACAGTCACACTGAAAGGGGTGCCGCTTATCTACCTCGAAAACAATGTTTTAACAGCAGTGCTTGCCGCGTTGAAATGAAGATTTTAAAGAACTTCAAATATTGTTTGATAAAACTAGAATATATTTGTTCTCAGAAACGTTTCATCCATCGGATATGTAACTTTCCCACTCTGTACCCTATTCTACTTCCTACCAAACGGGAGGGACGCCTTTGTTCGGTTATCGTAGAAAGGCGAATGGTGCTACAGATCAATTGGCATGAACAATGGTACACGTATTGTTTAACAAGCATAACAAAGGCAAAGATCAGCCACATATTAAGCTTCTATACCTTTCAGTTCTTCAGAAGGAGTCGTTTCAAGTATTTGACACCTTTTACCCTTGTGACCTTGAAAGTAGGCCAAGGTCAATTTCGTTCTAAAAGCTCCTGGTTAACAATGTGTTCGGTTAATGGCTACATCTGTATTTATTCATTTTGTACTTTTTCAAAAATCTTAATTTAATTCTTTCCTTAATCTATATTTTGCTTTGCGTTCTAATTATGGTTTTCTTACCACTTAGGTCTTCCCTTCGGTTCGTTTGATTAAAAATGATGATGGGTGATATGTTGATTCTACTATATGAGGCTAATTAACAAGTGCTTAACACCTCGGCTCCGACGCAGAGAGCCAGGGTTCAATCCCCGAGGTCATGGCAAAGTATTTTCTCCTGACAACTTATCATAGTCAATGTATCTGTTAGTTATCCATCTTTAATGACATTGTGATTTCGCACTTATCGATTTGTCGTTCGAAGTGTGACATTTTTTAATTTAATTTTTGTGATTCCACATTTTCGTTTTAGTGAATCATCAATCTAAGGTTACCGTCCGTGATAATGCTGATTAATCATATTAATAGATTTTTTCTTTATTTTGTATTCTCCTATTCGTCTTTTAAACATACAATGCGTTATAATGGGTTTTAATCTTACTATGCCTTTTATATATTTTTCTTCTTTTGTAGCTTGTCAATGAACCCGTTTGGAGTAGAGGTTGTTGAAAATTTATAATGAAAAGTATAAAAATGTTTTTAATAAATAATATCGACATTATAACAAATGTGTTTTTTTACATGTAATTTCGAAGATATAAAACACAATCAACTTATATCTATTTATTTTCTAATTTCGAATTAATTGTTTTATTCTTGTCTGAAATATGACATTTGATCACATGAAGGAACCTTAATGTTCAAAATAATTAAATCGTTATCACATATCTTTGTTTCTGAGGTAACTATCTATGATGGAGTGTATGTTTGTGGGTATTGTTTTACTTTCGTAATATTCAAGACTGTGATAACATGTCACTCTTTTCGGAGAAAAAAGCAACTACGATATTTTCAAGAATCAGTTTCACAAACACTTAACATTGTTCTTTGTATAGGTACTAACCGCAGGTCGGTGTTTTTTCTCCTGGTAAACCGGTTTTCCTCCACTACCAAATCATGGCACGTCGTTAAACGACCATAACTTTGCCAGAATGAAATATGAGATTTAAAGAGGACCATCGACGATGCCTCGTGACGTTAACTTTCTCCTGGCCCGGAGATCGATGATGGTATAATATATGCCTAAGGAGCTATAAATGATAACAAGTTCGTCGTCTCCGATTGTATCGGCTGGCTCCTCGCGCCAAAACTCACTCTCTCCTTAGGTTTGTTTGATTAATATTCCGTTGCAAAATAAAAACAAACGCCATCTCGTGTTATTTAAAGTTACGTTTTACTTTAAGGACGTCCCACCCTTCGTAATACACGTGTTTTTCTTGTCGTATTTTCGTGTCGTCATTTCCGTATCGCGTATCGGGCATTCCATTACCGTAGTGTAAATTATAGTATCACCGGGTAAACAATAGTACACGTGCGTGACGATGATATGTCAACACCGAGAACTCTCATCGGGATCAAAATTATTGTAAAATGTAAAATAAATGAATTATAAAGACTTCGGGTGTATTTGGTTCAATTTTACACACTTTTTGTATGAAACTATGTGTCCTGTTTGCTTTCAGCTTGTATATAATAACTTTCATTCATACAACTTCAATAAAAACACTTTTTGTAACATGTTGTAGATATTTTATGGTAAATAAAATATTTGTACGGTTGATTTGCAATGCTTCTTTTCATTATTTTATTGTTGTGATAGTTTTGAACAATGCCACGCACTCAATAAATGTGAAAGTGATAAATTTGACAAAAATTCAATTTTTCGGTATTTTTTACCTAAAAATCCCCAGTTTATCGAAATGTTTAGATTTTCATAAAATCATCATTACATAGTGACATAACTATTATGTGAAACTTTCACTGAATTCTGCTGGCTAATTGCGAAAGGGTGGAACCTCCTTAATATGTAAACGTGTACATAAGAGCAGACGTAGACTGACAGGTAGATTCAGACGTAAATATAAGGTACGACTTTTAGTGAATCTGGTGTTCGTCTTCAGACACGTTAGACACGGCAACGTGTTGACTTGCGACCTTTAGTGAAACTGTGTTCCACGATTGGTTTAAAAAACTTTATTTTACTATCGGAATAATATTCCAGTAATACAAACATGATATACATATAGGATTCGAAAACAAGTACAAAGTAATCCGTCTTTTTTTTGTGTAAAACGGCGCTTGGACGGCACTGACTAATATTATGCATATAGATATAATTTATATGGAAGAGAAGAGGGGGAAGGAAGAAGGGAAAGAGGTGAAAAAGGTTCGAGGATTCCCAGTATGAGATGCAACGAAACGAATACCAGGGCCCGTATTCACGACACCCAAGGGCCTGTATTCAAGACACCCCAGGGCCCGTATCCACGACACCCCAGGGCCCGTATTCACGACCCCCCAGGGCCCGTATCCACGACACCCCAGGGCACGTATCCACGGCACCCCAGGGCCCGTATTCACGACACCCAAGGGCCTGTATTCAAGACCCCCCAGGGCCCGTATCCACGACGCCCCAGGGCCCGTATTCACGACACCCCAGGGCCCGGATTCACGACACGCCAGGGCCCGTATCAACGACACCCCAGGGCCCGTATCCACGACACCCCAGGTCCCGTATTCACGACACCCCAGGGCCCGTATTCACGACACCCAAGGGCCCGTATTCAAGACACCCCAGGGCCCGTATTCACGACACCCAAGGGCCTGTATTCAAGACACCCCAGGGCCCGTATTCACGACACCCAGGGGCCCGTATCCACGACACCCCAGGGCCCGTATCCAAGACACCCCAGGGCCCGTATCCAAGACACCCCAGGGCCCGTAGTCATGAAACCGTTATCATGCTCAAGCAGCACTCTTGAGTCTTGTAACTCACTTAAGTAACGTAATACGGTCAAAAAATCAACTTCACGGTAAAAACATTGAAAACAGTTCTCGGCTGTGACTGTCTCCATTATTCTTCCATATCATTTTCAAAATTTGATTTCTTAATGATTTATCACAAAAACAAGATATTGGGCTTGAGCACAAAATCTGAGTTTGAGCATGGTTTCATGAATAAGGGTCCAGTACTTTCAAATTCATCTTATACGGAACGTTTACAGACCATTAGGGTATAGAGGATTAGTAGTGCTGTGATTGCGGTGAATTAAATAATTTCCGGAAAATACGACACAAATGTCGCAGACCTTTTTACAATGAAAGACGGCTCAAATACACGAGGCCATACCTCGGAAATATACAAAGAGTATTCGAGGTTAGACATTAGAAAATATTCGTTCACGCAGGGAGCTGTTGACAAGTGAAACAACCTCCCGCCAACAGTAATGAACGCATTGAGAATTATTTTGGTTTGGTTTGGTTTGGTTTGGTTTAGTTTAGTGTTGTTTAACGTCCTATCAACAGCTATGGTCATTTAAGGACGGCCTCCCCTGTGTGCAAGATGCATGCGTGTAGTGTATGCGTGTGTGTTTTGGGAGGCTGCGATATGTTCGTGTTTGTCCCCTTGTGATAGCGCGGAACTGATGCCGACTTTATAGTGCTACCTCACTGAAACATACTGCCGAAGACACCCAGCAGGACACCCCACCCGTTCACATTATACTGACAACGGGCGAACCTGTCGGCCCACTCCTAAATTGCTGAGCCTTAAGCAGGAGTAGAAACTACCATTTTTACAGACTCTGGTATGTCTCGGCCAGGGGACAGAACCCAAAGCATTCCTCACAGGGGCAAATGCTCAACTAAAGGCCAAAAGTGACGCATTGTCAGGGGAGACATTAGGAAGAAGAAAGTTGTTTAGAAAGGAGAGAAAAGATAGTATCAAATTAAGTCGCCTCTTACGATCATGCAATGAAAATTAAACAATTTAAGTACCAAGTACATGAACATTGGAAAAATCATTAAGCCAAAAGTTTAGCTATGGACTGTGCATTTACAATTCAAAATCATACGTATCTTTAAATTACAAACTGACTATATATGAAAGGATTGTAAATACTGTACATAGTTTATGTGGGGTTTTAAAGAATAAATCTGTGTGTCTGTGAACCCAAAATATTCCAATTAGCAGTGTAACTACTCCGTAGACTGTCTGGACTGGAGAGAGAAAATAAACGTACTTCTATCTAACTCATGGACTTAATTACTATTATGTGCGGGTATTTGAAGTTATATTTCGACTTAATCAGAGTTAAACATGGACATCATGAGTTTGATACTGTTCTGCATTTACCTCGTTTCGATCTGGATCCCACTGTTATATACATGGTATATATTATATTATAACCATCAATAGAATATCCGGAATTAACCGTTTTTGTGTATTATTGTATTCCGTCTCCGTATCTTGTTTCTATGTTTTGTTGTTTGACTTCCTGTTCCGGGAATAAAATGAAAAGTTGAAGAGTGAAATTGTTTCGAGACATCTCTTAATAATCCTCTCACATCGCAAACCCAGTACACCACATATATTTTCTATATCGAGTCCATTCATATTATCTCAGAGTTAACGAAAATACTGTCAACGTCACTATTAGAAGTTGTAATGAAACTTTAAATACAATAAAAGTGGAAATTTTCGCGGTGCGCAAATCAGCGCGAAAATATCTATACGCGAACCTTTATGTATAGATTATGATATAGATAAATAGTGTATACATGTCAGAACAGTTGACAACGCGAAATGTCCACACCGCGATCAGTTTTTAAAAGGGTCACAAAGCGAACTTATATTCAGACGCGAAAATTTCCATTTTTCCAGTATCCAATGGCCTGTATTTCGGGAGGAAACGTATAGATCTGTGTCTGTGTTAGCAGAATATGTTTGGCGTGTGAATCAATTGTTACTGAAAGAAAGAAATTGGAGTGGGTTACACATACTTGCCAACCCTCCCTATTAAGGAGGAAGTCTCCCGATTTTGTCCCCTAACATTGAGTATTTTCAACCAGTGAATTTGCTGAACTATTCCTATCTTCTAAGATCTGTTGGTTTCATATGAAAGAACAATTCCAAATATGTCAGTTTAAAGTGTAATTATTTCATCCCTAGGTGTACATACATGTTTACATTTTATATATATACTTTTGAGTCTGAGCACGCGTAATCTACTCTATGAAAATTCCAAAAGTTAGAAAGTAGGAGCACTGACTTATAGATAACCTAATTCCGTGGTAGGGGTGAGGGCCGTGGGAGGGCATATATTTACCGTGTATTGATCTATATCCTTAAAACACCTGATAACAACTATGAAAAAAAAAGGTTTGTTACTTAATCTGTACTTATTGTAATTAATTTGTACAAAATATGGGATAATGTTTTACTCCCAATTCTTATTTTTAATATTTTAAACATTTCGATATACTATTATTAGTTCAATGATATATTAATTCAATGCTGAAAGCATATTCCTTTTGTGAACGACTATTTTAAATGTTGTTTTATAGGTTTACATCACTTTTCGGCTAAAACTGCTACCCCCAGTGATGGTATATGTATCGTATACCATCATAGGGGATGGCATTTTCGCCGATATATCATCTGGGTGGCATTAGATTAATTTTCGGCAAAAATGCCATCCCAATGATGGTGTATGAACCTATATACCATCGTTGGGGTGGCATTTTTACCGAAAATTGTTTTTGATCAGAAACCCCCCACCCCCACCCTGAGAAAAAAATACGTATTTTCACCATTTTCCTCAATCTTTCCCCACATGGAAACCCCACCTGGAAATTTGGAACCCCAAATATAGTTGTTACAAATTCCCCGGCCCCTGTGGTCATCAGAGGTCCGAACTCTATAATTGATTGACAGATCTCGGTTGTTAGCGCTACAGTGTTGTTAGGTATTTTATATCGTGCTTTATTTAGAGTCATCTGTGCCTCCGGCCTTATATCTGTACTACGTGTCAGTTGTTCATAGCCCTGATCTCTGTCCTATTGTTCTACTGCCGTAAGCAGTAAGGATTATCATTCATATTTTGACAGGTGCGAGTAAATGAGAGTTACCTCCCTTGCCAAATTTTCAATGTGAGAGGCGCTTATTGATAACTTCCGTTTAAAACCAAGAAAGATGTTGTGGACGGTGGCTCTGTTTTCGCTGATGTTTACAGCAGAATGCGTAAACTGGAAACCAAGATTTGAATACAAATACAGTTTTAAAGGACCACACTTGGTGCAAAGCGATAAAAGCGTGCCATTTTGGGAATATTTCGGTGGTAAGTTGTTAAAACACTGAGATGGCTATCAGCTGTGTTTTGGTTGCGAGTTAAGTACACGTGTAACATTGTATGAAGAACTACCGGCGAACATATGGAGGGGTCAAGATCGATGTTTAAACAAGATCACGAGTGTGATCGTAGTTATTGAATACAATAGAATAGAGTTGAGGTTTGAATATTGATTGTTTTAGTCACGAATTAATGTTTTTATAGCAAAAACCTTATTATCACATGGGGCTATCTTGGATTAGAATTTTGCCTTAGCAGAAGTTATATTAGGTAAATAATTAACTGTGTTAAAAAACACTTGTTGAGATAAATTTAAAAAATAATTAAAACTGTATATTTTATAAAATATGAAATGTCTTAATGTAAAGTAAATGGCAATATAATCAAATATATAATATAGAAATCTCATAATTATTTCCTGTTAATCCTAATGATCTGGAAATTTCGAGTTTTCTTCTTTATCTCTGTATACATGTTATATGGTTAATGTCTCTTTTCTGTTAATACTAAACATGTCCATATACTTTTCATTGATTGGTTGAAAACATTTAGTTTATTTAGCAATTTTATTGACTTTTCCTTCCAATATGGAGGGTCATAACAGATGTCACCTATAGCTAGTGAACGTTTATTCTAGGGAGTCAAAAACATTCTTAATGATCTTAAAAGGCCATGAACATCACATGAGTATCAGCCGATTAGTATTAGAAACTGTTAATATGAAAAGAAAAAAACCCTAGCACAAACTATCTTTTTTACATTAACATCAGTAGCAACCACATAACTGTTTAAACTCGGCAATCTTAGAATTAACATATGAAAGCAATACAGGTCCAGTACACTCTGCCGATTGAGCTATATAGCTGTAAAGGCCTATAATAGCTCTATTGACCTAAATCTGAAAGAGCTATTTTTTGTTATTTTCTTTTTTAAGGAAAACAAAACAGTCGCTTTAAAAAGGTTTTATCATTAGGTTGATAACAAAATATAAGGATTCTTTTTTTAAAAAAAAAACGAGATGAAAAATTAAAATAAACATATAAATGTTTATTTTTTGTGGTCAACATTACCATAAACCTTTATTGTTTTAAGCATCTTTCCTTTAATCTAATGAAAATTGAAATCACAGCTCAATACAGCTATAATATATAGGTGAATATAGCTATATAGGTCTTCATAGCTATATGGCTCAATCGGCAGAGTGTACTGGACCAGCAGTAGCTTTGTGGCTGTGACAGAAGTTTCTTATAGACTTACTAGTTCCTACAATTTTAAAGACGATATAAATTTATTGTGCATAAATATTTTGTGCCTGATAGCATGAAATGATTTGTAGTAATCATCTTTTCTTTCAGTGCTTTTGAACCATATCAATAATAAGAAATATGATGTTATTGGTCTATGAGGTAAACCATTCCTATAGACCTACATTATGTGTCATGGTGATTGTCTATTGATTTACTGTTAATTTCAAACACTGGCTAGATATTAAAGAGTAATGCCATGAACATGAATGATGACAAGTTTAGCCCCTCAGCCTGAGATATATGTTCCCCTTTGGGGTGTTACTCCATAATGTGCTTGGCATGTTATATCATACACCATGCTTTAAACTTGCTTGGGGCCTCAGTGATTTTTTGGCTCAGTTTTACAGCCTAGTACAGGCTGTTTCCCCTAGCTAAAAAGTGTCTGATTTTCCCAATTCATAAAGGAACAGGCTGTTGTAAAAGTTAGGTAAATAAACCCACAATTATAATAATAAATAAGATTTGAATGAATCGCATATCCATGTGCTGATTCATAATTTCAGGCTTAAGTCTCCCCATTATGATTTTGGAATGAGACTCCCAAATTTCACCTTCATCTTTTTTCTTTTGAAATCAGTAAAATTCCTTGAATCCCCCCCCCCCCCTGTATTTTGCAATTTATATTTTATGAAATAGAAGTCATATTAAGTACCGACCCTTTTAAACCTTATTAGGTTTTTACAAGGCAATTCAATTTTTTCTGTAAGCCTGTCAAAAATGCTGAAGGATTGTGAATTACTGGTAGCATCTTTGTGTTATGTATACAGTATATATATATCTTTGTACCGGTACATGTGTATCTGGATCTTCCATTGCTTTACAGAGGTCTTTAACCCTTTCACCCCTATGTAACTTTAGTTAACTCTTCCATGCATTGATCTAGATCAGTCCGTTTTGGTGTACAGTGGTGCCTATGTAACCTTAGTTAACTCTTCCATGCATTGATCTGTATGAGTCCGTTTTGGTGTACTGTGGTGCCTATGTAACCTTAGTTAACTCTTCCATGCATTGATCTAGAAGAGTCCGTTTTGGTGTACAGTGGTGCCTATGTAACCTTAGTTAACTCTTCCATACATTGATCTGGATGAGTCCGTTTTGGTGTACAGCGGTGCCTAAGTAACCTTAGTTAATCTTCCATGCATTGATTTGTACCGGTACATGTGTATCTGGATCTTCCATTGCTTTACAGAGGTCTTTAACCCTTTCACCCCTATGTAACTTTAGTTAACTCTTCCATGCGTTGATCTAGATGAGTCCGTTTTGGTGTACAGTGGTGTCTATGTAACCTTAGTTAACTCTTCCATGCATTGATCTAGAAGAGTCCGTTTTGGTGTACAGTGGTGCCTATGTAACTTTAGTTAACTCTTCCATGCATTGCTCTACATGAGTCCGTTTTGGTGTACAGTGGTGCCTAAGTAACCTTAGATAATCTTCCATGCATTGATCTGGATGAGTCCGTTTTTATATATATCTTTGTACCGGTACATGTGTATCTGGATCTTCCATTGCTTTACAGAGGTCTTTAACCCTTTCTCCCCTATGTAACTTTAGTTAACTCTTCCATGGATTGATCTAGATGAGTCCGTTTTGGTGTACAGTGGTGTCTATGTAACCTTAGTTAACTCTTCCATGCATTGATCTGGAAGAGTCCGTTTTGCTGTACAGTGGTGCCTATGTAACCTTAGTTAACTCTTCCATGCCTTGATCTGGATGAGTCCGTTTTGGTGTACAGAGGTGCCTAAGTAACCTTAGTTAATCTTCCATGCATTGATCTGGATGAGTCCGTTTTGATGTACAGTGGTGCCTATGTAACCTTAGTTAACTCTTCCATGCATTGATCTAGATGAGTCAGTTTTGGTGTACAGTGGTGCCTATGTAACTTTAGTTAACTCTTCCATGCATTTATCTAGATGAGTCCGTTTTGGTGTACAGTGGTGTCTATGTAACCTTAGTTAACTCTTCCATGCATTGATCTAGATCAGTCCGTTTTGGTGTACAGTGGTGCCTATGTAACCTTAGTTAACTCTTCCATGCATTGATCTAGATGAGTCAGTTTTGGTGTACAGTGGTGCCTATGTAACTTTAGTTAACTCTTTCCATGCATTGATCTAGATGAGTCCGTTTTGGTGGACAGTGGTGCCTATGTAACTTTAGTTAACTCTTCCATGCATTTATCTAGATGAGTCCGTTTTGGTGTACAGTGGTGTCTATGTAACCTTAGTTAACTCTTCCATGCATTGATCTAGAAGAGTCCGTTTTGGTGTACAGTGGTGCCTATGTAACCTTAGTTAACTCTCCCATGCATTGATCTGGATGAGTCCGTTTTGGTGTACAGTGGTGCCTAAGTAACCTTAGTTAATCTTCCATGCATTGATCTGGATGAGTCCGTTTTGGTGTACAGTGGTGAAAGAGTTAAATCATTTTAGTTAAGTGTTGCATACATATAATAGAGCAGACAGCAGAGGAAATGTAAACATTCCTATAGTCAGAATCTGTATCTGTGTGTGTATAAGAATAAATGATTTCAATGCACGTTGTATATTGGACAGTTAAATTCAGCAATGAACCCATTATATCAATTATGGAATTTTGTAATAAATAATTGGAATCGGAAAAGGTAAACCGATCAATTTTTGATTATAATCGTTATCATGAGACAGCCCATCACTGATGGGTGATCACTAACTGATAGGTCATATCATATACATAAATAAAATCATTACTTGAAGCACAGTTCTTTGAACAAACTATGACAGATAAGCAATATGTTTGCAATATTGTGATAACCTTGTTACAAAATCAGTAGAACATTGTATTATATGATTATGATTTTGCATATTTCTTTTCTTCAAAACGACCCTGTTTATCAATGTTTCCCTTGTAATTATTATATCAATAATATGGAAACCAGACAAGTTACATATAAAATACACTTATCAAAAGGGCAATACTTTTTTGCCTGAGAACTTTTCTTACAGGTTAATGCTAAAAAAGTCAGAACCATTTTTTTTGGAGGTTGAGATAAATATGCTGTCATCTTTGTTTTTTTTGTCAAATTGAAATGCTATGTTTTATTTCCTTACAGATTCAATTGCAAGTGATGAAAACATTAGAATAACACCTTCACTGAGAAGTAAAAAAGGTAATCATCGTTTTCCTTGTCTTCATAATTGTCAATGATCAGGGTTTGCTGCTCTGTTATTTAGGTGGGTTTCAAAAATGGTTTCAAGTACAAATAAAATGATTAAATGTAAATACATTTAATGTAAATACATTTAATGTAATTCATATTTCTGCAGTATTTGATATTTCACTGTAGAACACCATTTGTCCGAACCCAGATTATTCCAACTTTCAATGATTAAAATCTCAGTCATGTTATACCTGAACGACCACCTGTTTCAACTGTAAATTTCTCCAATAGCTGACTCAGCTGTTATAGTTGTATAATGGTTTCTCGAAAAAATGAATTTTTACAGCCAGAGTGTCCTCCCTTGTAAAATCAGACTGTGTGTGATGTTCTGTGTGCTCTGTAGTATATTTATCTATTTCATAGGACAAGTATGGGCCAAAAACCCAACAACATACGACATGTGGTCTGTAGAAATGGTTTTCAAGGTCACAGGAAGAGGTCGTGTGGGTGCCGACGGAATGGTAAGAAGTCTCCTTATTGTACTATGTAGAATGGATCTTTTTGTTGACGCCTTGTGACTAATTCCTGCTTGTTTGCAGTCATAAATCCCTGGATAATATCCTAGCCTGCATACACATAGACATACAGTGTGAAGAAGAGTTGTATAATTTGTCAAGTACAGACATGATATTCCAAATATTTTTATGGGCTTCTCATTTAAATAATGCACTGGATGCAATTTGAATTCAAGGAATAATCCAAGTTTTAAGGAATTCGAAAAACATCATTTTATGGAAAAGAATATATTTTGAGGTATCATGTAAATGTTTTGCAATAGTTCATTAATAGAAATGGCACTTATCCATTTGAAAATCAGTAAAAATAACATTGTTAACATCACATGGTAAAATCACAAGAATTTAGAAACTCTTTTCCAGTAACATGTGTACGAACAATTGAAGTCATGGTAACGTCGAAATACTATGCTTCCAAAATCCTTCGTCACGGAAGTAGCTAGTATAGAGTTACCGCGGTCCTATTTTTACGATGCTGTTTAGCTTTTCTACACATTCTCAAAAATATCTCTTTATTTGATAATTTTTTCTTGTTGCAGTCTCAAGTAGATCTATATAAGGAGGAAAATTACAATATATGTCAGTACATGTCAATTTTGTCATTTGCTCAAATTTTCAGAATGGGATTTCTGAGGATAGGCTGAAAATTTATAAATATTTATGTTTTTTCTGTCATCAGACAACGATTTTGAATCCCAATATTGTCAATTTGAAATTCACTATTTTAAAAAATGTACTTCCAACATCAAGACTGTGCGCTAACATTCGGGCCAACAAGAAATTATAAAACTTGTTTCGTAATGTAACACGAGAACAAGCCATTCACTGGTAACTGAATCGGTGATTGACCAGTATCATTTCTAACATTACAGGCCCTATATACACCAGAACAAGCCATTCACTGGTGACTGAATCAATGATTGACCAGTATCATTTCTAACATTACAGGCACTTTGGTTTACGGAGCAGAAGGGCGTTGAGGGGCCGGTGTTCGGCAGCAACGATCAGTGGAAAGGACTTGGACTCTTCCTCGACTCGTTTGACAATGATGGACAGGTAAATTAACCCATTCACCCCCAAAGCCACATTTGAACCTTACCAAATCAAAGACTGGGCAAGTCCAGTTTAGATATGTGGGAAAGGATGAGTTAAAACGGGTTCATAAAACTGTATTAAGGATCTTTGTACCACGGCCAAAAATTACAACAATGACTTGGAAGTTTTCTGTCCATTTATGACAAAAGCTAAAATAAATTATTTCTGAAAAGAAACCGTAATAGTTTGAAATCTGAAAGAAATGAAACCTTTGCTTACTTGTTTTTGTAAACAGCACAACAATCCTTACGTGATGGCCATGGTCAACGACGGTACAATGAACTACGACCACCAAAGGTGAGTGATCATATCTAAAACATTACACAGGATTATCTCCCTTCTGAAATTGTCAACACTTCAAATGCGTTTGTTGGGAAATATTTCTGCGCCGCCTTGAACTGTTTTGGCCAAGAAATGCGAAAGCTTTCAAAAGTTATTTTGAATATGTATTGCGATATTGATATATTTTTTACAAACAGTCCAGAACAAACTACCAACTTTCCCTTTTCTATTGAGCTACATAAGCTTCTTTAACGGTTTTCCGTACAAAATTTATTTGAAGCATGACTGATGATTTGATCTGTTGTTATAGTGACGGTCTACAGCAGCAGGCCGGAGGATGCTTACGTGACTTCAGGAACAAGCCGTACCCCGTCCGCATCAAAGTCGAGTACTACAACAACATTCTTACTGTAAGCTACATTGTTTAATAAAACATATTTTATTTGCAAAAATACAAACGGGATTATAAGACACAAGTAAAAACATTAAACATTTGTCTTCTCCCTTAAAACAATAATGATGATATATACAGCTCCTATGCTCCTACACCTTTATAAGATGTCGCCCCCATATTACTGTTGTCCTTCACATACACAGAAATACCTCAGCAAACTGCCCCTCATTTCGTTTGCCACCTCTAGATCTCTAAGTGCTGTCAACACATACATATCTGAAAATCAATGTTTTCTTTATACAACAATAACATTTGTCTTGGAATGTTGCCATTTTCAAACCACTGAGTGGTTATTTTGGGTTAATTTGGTACATGGACTGAGTTTCAGCATTTCTGTAACCACCTTTTTTGGTTCTCAGTTAAAAGAAAAGGTACATTGACATATATAATGGAGGAAAGTGTTTTCTTTTTTCAATCCAAAAGACATTTTGAAGTTGACCGCTGTGAACAACTATTGACCATTGATGTTGTTGTTACAGGTTTTCTTCAACAACGGACTGACCAGTAACAAGGACGACTTTGAGTTGTGTCTGAGACAGGAGAATATCCACCTCCCTAAATCTGGCTACTTCGGGATCTCAGCAGCCACTGGAGGATTGGCTGGTAAGAGGAATGGTTTTTTTGTCTAGCCACCACAAAGTAGTGGAAGCGAGACTAAGGTGTTGCTTTTCTGGCGACGGTGGCAGCGACGACGTCAACATTAAGTTTATGCGCTTAACTTAGTTTCACTGAAAGTATAAGTGCTAGACCAACCAAACTTTGCATCTTGGGTAGTACATCTCAACCCATGCATCCAACGCTTGATGCGGCCTACCTTTCATGGTCCATTGACTTTGTCAGCATCTCCATCAACATTAAGTTTTTGCATTTAAGTTAGTTACTCTGATATTTGCATTGAAGGTCAAAGCGGGGCACAGGCGAGACATATCAATCCGAATGGCTTGTTGTATTTTATTTTATTTGGTTTTGTTTTTGTTGCTTTTCTCTGATTTTCTCTATTTAAAAGTCTGAATTTGTTGGTATTTCTGGTGAGGCAAAAGAATTATGTGTGTTTCCGCTATCATCCTTAGAAAAAAATGGGTAGGTTGGTAGATTTTATTTTTTTATTGTGGAAAAATATTTTTACTATGATTATATAGATCAGGAGTTCTGACTTTAACAGTGCTTATCACTAAATGCCAATACAAACTTTCGGGTTGGCACACAAATCTAAGTTAGGTAGGGTAAGCAGAAACACCAGATCTGTTTTGTTTGGCCTGGTAGTAGATTGTTCCAGAGAACCGCAGGCTTGTACATGGGAGAAGAATACTGCTCGACATCTAGATGTGGCCATGTTTTGTATGGGTAAACCAACAATAGAAAATATGAATTCCCTTTTCTTACTTGAGTATGAATGATTATTATTATGTACCTACCATCAATGATGTTAGTAGATATTTGATAAGATGTGTTATATTTTCCCCCTCCAGATGACCACGATGTGCTGGCATTCCTGACTCATTCCCTGATAGACACAGACAAACAGGTAGTTCTATAATCTTGGTGTGTTTACACTACACAACCTTTCTAAGCTTTACACTTACATAAACCTCATTTATCTTAAAAACTTAATTTAAAACCACTGGAGAGAAAATTGATTTTAGGTTTTAATTAATTAAACATAATGAATTGTGTTTATTACCCTTTATATAGAAATTGTTTGAGGGAAAATTGACCAACATAACTGGGCTGTAGTAGACTCTACCATGCATTGATATGATTACTACAGACAAATAGCTATCTCAATGGAAGGTTGACCAACATAACTGGGTGTAGTAGACTCTACCATGCATTGATACGATCACTACAGAAAAATAGCTATCTCAATGGAAAGTTGACCAACATAACTGGGTGTAGTAGACGATAAGATTACTACAGACAAACAGCTATCTCAATGGAAAGTTGACCAACATAACTGGGTGTAGTAGACTCTACCATGCATTGATATGATTCCTACAGACAAATAGCTATCTCAATGGAAAGTTAACCAACATAACTGGGCTGTAGTAGACTCTACCATGCATTGATATGATTCCTACAGACAAATAGCTATCTCAATGGAAAGTTAACCAACATAACTGGGCTGTAGTAGACTCTACCATGCATTGATATTATCACTACAGACAAATAGCTATCTCAATGGAAAGTTGCCCACCATAACTGGGTGTAGTAGACTCTACCATGCATTGATACGATCACTACAGAAAAATAGCTATCTCAATGGAAAGTTGACCAACATAACTGAGTGTAGTAGACGATATGATTACTACAGACAAACAGCTATCTCAATGGAAAGTTGACCAACATAACTGGGTGTAGTAGACGATAAGATTACTACAGACAAACAGCTATCTCAATGGAAAGTTGACCAACATAACTGGGTGCAGTAGACGATATGATTACTACAGACAAACAGCTATCTCAATGGAAAGTTGACCAACATAACTGGGTGTAGTAGACGATAAGATTACTACAGACAAACAGCTATCTCAATGGAAAGTTGACCAACATAACTGGGTGCAGTAGACGATATGATTACTACAGACAAACAGCTATCTCAATGGAAAGTTGACCAACATAACTGAGTGTAGTAGACGATATGATTACTACAGACAAATAGCTATCTCAATGGAAGGTTGACCAACATAACTGGGTGTAGTAGACTCTACCATGCATTGATATGATCACTACAGACAAATAGCTATCTCAATGGAAAGTTTCAAAGAGTTGGCAAGTATGTGACCGTATCTGTGAAAATGGTAGCAAGGATTAATTAGAGCCATTTTGTTGTTGACAGCCTGATATGCAGCAGGTGCCTGAACAAGAAAAACAAAAATACGAAAAAGAGTTTGATGATTACTACCAGCAGCTGGAAAAACAAAAAGAAGAGTAAGTTGACTATCACGTCCAAGAAATTCTGAAGGAGCATGGACAACAGGACAGAATCTGGCTAATCGTTGAGTTCATTCCAGGCTCGTGTTTTAATGTTTGACTCAAACGTGATTTAGTAAAAGTTTTGATGTTGTTTTATTTCAGTAATAAATCAGATACATCATACAATTATGACAGTCAAGTATATAACATGGCATGACTTTCGACATCGAAGTGAATTTTTTTTTATTAAGGATGTTATCTTGAGTTCATTGAGATGTATGTAGATGTGACTTATGTAAGTTGTTACAATGAAAAGAGAAACATATACGCAGGTATTTCTATTTCTACACCTTCTTATGATAAAGGCTTACTTAAGCAGCATTTAAAAGGTTTGGTAAAGATTTGGTAAAGGTTTGGTAAAGGTCGTGGTACCGAACTTACCCTACACTTGACAGTCTCGGGGTCACAGTTGTCTGGGTCAGAGGTGTCTGAAGATAATTACAGATGACAAATATAAAATGTTTGACTGTAGTTTCCCTGATATAACTATCACACATACACTATTCCGGCCTTTACTGCACTGTCAGTTTGGTATGTTTTAAGTGGAAGCTGTTTTTGTTTCATCTTTCTGTTCATTTTACAGATTCCAGCAGCAGCATCCGAACCGAGTCAACCCAGATCTGGACATGCCTGGCATGGTAGGTTAATGTAATAACTTCTAGCTGTTATACAGTATAGTCTTGTTATAGTAATAAATCTCTTTTTGAAAAAACTCTACAGTTTTAACTATCTGAAAGCTGTTGGACTTTTTAAAAAACAATGAGTCACTATATATAGCCACTATCAATATTCAAGTTAATGTTTGTCTTTTACGTTTGTTTTTATTTAACATCTGTTTGTGTCGACCATTTGTTGGTCCCATTGACCTCTCTGGTGTTGATGGGTCGTTAAACATGTAATACAATGATAAATTAATAAACACTAAATTATCAATGATGGAATCAGTCAGACATCCTCGAGTCGTATGGTACATGGAAGGCAGGGGCATGTATCCTTCCAGTGCGATGATAAATCAGGAACAAGCTAATTATCAATGTTTGAATCAGTCAGACATCCTCGAGTCGTATGGTACATGGAAGGCAGGGGCATGTATCCTTCCAGTGTGATGATACATCAGGAACGAGTTGATTTGGTTGAAATAAAAGGATAGCTAGCGTTGGTAAATTTTGATTAAAATGACTGAAATTTCACAACCATCATAAAAAGGATATCTACAGACTAGTACCGTCTCATTATTAGTCGGGAATGGCACACCAGTGATTAACATTCGTTGTGTGGAAGATTTTCTGTGTTTACGACATTACAGGGCAAGCATATCTAAAACCCAGTAGAATCATGAGAGAAAAAAAAAATATATTTCAATCGTTTTTTTTTTAAATCTGGAGAGAAAAGGTCTTTTTAAATCTGGAGAGAAAAGGTCTTTTTAAATCTGGAGAGAAAAGTTGTTTTTAAAGCAGCATCTTGTTTGATGACCTATAGAAATGTTATATATCATTTGTGGACTGAATATGTCGAAGTTAAGGATTGTAATTAACTAAATTTAGATTAATTTCCAACAGAAATGTTTGGTTTACCTCTGAAGACAAATTGAATATAAATCGCTCTTTCTTGTTTGTACAGTTTGAGTCACAGGGCGAACAGGAACTGAAGATGATATTTGATGGCCAGAACGAGATGCACAACACCCTAAAAACGTTAAACAGGAAACTGGACGAGTTACTAGGCAGACAGGAAATGGTATTGTCCAAGATTGGTCAGCTACCCAGCGGTCAAGTACAGGGTGGAGCGCCGCCACAGGTAAGTTTGACTTCAGAAATGAAAGAAACACAGGAGCATGTTCGATTATGCAGAACAGCCTGTTTGTCTGTTTTTAAATGTAACATGTTCGGGTATAAATCCTAGCTGAGCCGAAATTTTTATGTAGGCCTTGAACGGCTTTGTCAAGGCTCGCCTGAAAGCAGCATGAAATTACTAGGTCTGACTTTATTTAGTAAAGGAACAACTCTTGCCCAACCGTTTGAATCACAATAACCAAATGCGGCCCAGGTCGGATTATGATGCATTTAAATTTTATTTTATTTTTAAATGTTGAAATTGGAAATTTAGCATGTCATGTGGGACATAAACATATTCTTTGAAAACA
Source organism: Mizuhopecten yessoensis (assembly GCF_002113885.1). Lineage (NCBI taxonomy): Eukaryota > Metazoa > Mollusca > Bivalvia > Pectinida > Pectinidae > Mizuhopecten > Mizuhopecten yessoensis. The sequence continues at coordinate 105,210 of NW_018406759.1, read as the reverse complement.
AACATTAGGGGTGTACACTTTTGTATTAAAACAACAACCAAACATCAGGGGTGAACACTTTTGTTTTAAAACAACAACCAAACATCAGGGGTATACACTTTTGTATTAAAACAACCACCAAACATCAGGGGTGTACACTTTTGTATTAAAACAACAACCAAACATCAGGGGTGAACACTTTTGTATTAAAACAACAACCAAACATCAGGGGTGAACACTTTTGTATTAAAACAACAACCAAACATCAGGGGTGTACACTTTTGTATTAAAACAACAACCAAACATCAGGGGTGTACACTTTTGTATTAAGAATACTAGCCCCACCTATATTTTATAATAATTTTGCCTTCTTTGCGGACCATGAAAAGGACAAAAGTTCATCTGTGGCTAAAATTTTCCGCTATACAATGTATGTTTTTATTTGGTAAAAATAATTCTAGGTTTTAGCAAAGTTGTAGAGGTTCACCTCAATTATGAAAAAAGCTGTTTGGATTACTATCAAACCTCAGATCAGTCTCCTTACTTTGCTAGAATATCTGTACTTATAGAATTGCACTCCAATGCTCTTGATGTAGAAAATTGTGGTTGTGTTCATGGAACGGTCTGCTAAAACATGAAAAGATGTAAAGCCGACAGAATATTTGTGAGACGTTGAATGCCCTTTATTGGTCGTTGTTGTAATTCAGATATAATGTTTATATAAGTTAAAAATATATATATATTTTTCATTACAGGGAGGGAACCAGCCTCAGCTCGGCTCTACAATACAACGGCATGAAGTAGACAAAGTTCTCAATAATCAAAATGATATCATGTTAAACGCTAGAGAAATAAGGTGAGTCAAGTAGCATACATTTACCATGTCTAGTCTTTAGAGAAATAAGGTGAGTCAAGTACAGTGTTCTCCCCAGAATGTTTTGAAAGAAGCATGGTATCTCAATATTTCTGTTAAAGCAGCACTCTATGTCAAATCAAAACAGCATGGTAACTTTAGATTTACTATGAATATATAGCAGAGAAGATCTAGGACAGCAACATAGCAAGCAATTATAGGAGCATGAACAGCCTGGGGAGAACACTGAGGTAACATACATTTACCATGTCTAGTCTATAGGATTGCAGTTCGTTTCATTGATTTATCAATTTGCATAAATTAAATTGAACTAATGTGATCATACATGACCCTACTTGATGCAATCACCAGGTACTGGTAACAGGTCGGTGGTTTTTCTACGGGTACTCCGGTTTCCTCCACCTCAAAAACATGGCACATCCAAAAATGACCATAGCTGTAAATAGGATGTAAAACAGAAACAAACCAAACTACAACCAGTCCATATTTATCTGCTATAGTTATGAACGTACATTTGTGGGGGTCCTTACTACATTTCAGAGGATAACCAAACATGATCTTTATGTCATAAACTTACACAAATATCCTGTTTCCGTTCCAGAAATATAATTAATGATGTACAGCAGAAAGCGAGTTATATACAGAATAACGTAGGTACAGCCCAACTGGGAGGAACAGGCGGAGGAACGGGCGGAGGAATCCCCGCCGACATAGACCAGATTATTAGAGAGCTACAAACTAATGTACGCTCCGTTAAATCTGACACGCTCGGTTTGATGCAGAGGCCGACGGTGAGTATTTCAAAGTTGGATTTACAAATATGAAACCCTGACTATTATATACAGGTAAACGTCATTAAATCTGACACCCTCAGTACAATGTAGAGGCTGGGGATGATTATTTTTGTAGTTAGGGTCAATTATCTTAAAAAAACTTTCGAACAACCACTTCTCAATAACCAAATGACCCAGGGTGATGATATTTGGCCAGTAACATGCTACCAAAGGTGTTAAAATGAATGACCTTTACTTTTATTCAAGGTCACAGTGTCAGCTGGGATGAAGTGCTACCAAGTTTGTTCGAATTAATGACCTCCACACATATTCTAGGTCACTGGGGTCAAATATGTCAAAAACTTTAACCTACTTTTTGTAAATAACCAAATTGCAAAGGATGGTGATATTTGACCTGTAGCATGCTCAGATGAAGAGCTATCAAGTTTAATTCGTTTATGTGAATGACCTTGACACACTTTCAAGATTACATCTGGTTAATCGTGTATAAATCTTTCAAGGTTGTTTCAATTTAATGCTCTTGTTTGACTTTCAAGGTCACAGGAGTGAAATGTGTTTAATTTTTTTCTTTTGAATAACTTTGAGTCAAGACACTGATATTTTGCTTATAGCTTTATTTTAGTCTTCTTTTAAGATTATAATTGTTAGAATAATACCAGGTGAGCAATGCAGGCCCATTGTTCCTCTTGTTTTGTACACATACTCATCATTTAATCTGACATCTCTGTATGATAAAGTGGATGATCATCTTTTCTCAATAAAATATGTTGAAATTGAAATTGAATAAATGCTTGTTAGACCCATAATTCTAAGTAAATAGCCTCTTTATGAGATTGCGAAATACAAAAGTGAGTTAAATTGTAGTTCAAATTTTATTGTGTGTGTTTGTAACATTGTTACGTTGGATATATTTACAGCCGACAGCGGGAAATTGTCCTCCAGTAGAGTCGGGTTGTGTGTCACCGTTCCTCTTCTTTGTCGCTCTCGGCGCGCAGGTTATAGTACTTATAGGGTATATGGTTTATAGGTAAGTATTGTATTGTTTGTGAAATATTAAATGATAAACAAAATTATATAATTCACGTGATCCATATAACCACAGGGATAATTTGAAGCTATCATTTTGGACATACTGTACACATAGACATTTTTGCGGCAGTTTGACGTTTGCCTTTTTTCCCCTAAAAGGGCAAATTCGTCATGACAGCTAATACTAATACATAACATACAATGTATAGTAATTACGTGCAAAGGGTGAAGTTGACACTAGGTGAACATGAATTTTATCGGCAAAAGGCGAATATTTGACCTGGGTGAAAGTTTCCCGGTATACAGGATATACTCCAAAGTTAAATGTATATTTCAAACTGAAGTGTATAACAGCTTCCAGTGTGGGTATATGGATCATTTGAATTATAGGTTTATTTCTTTAATATTTATTAGAAATAATAAATATAAAAGAATATTATTGAAAAAAAATGTATCTTGATTGTTTCTTGTGTCTCCAAAAAACACAATTGCGCTGATTTAAATGTTGTCAGATAACCGTTGTTGCTTACATACTTATTCGGCCATTAAGATTTAATTGATAATATATGATATAGCCACTTTGGTCAAAGTGTAATGATGCTAATTCGGCCATGCAGCGATACCTGTACCAATGACCTCACTAAACTACCTGTCTTTATTAAAATAAGACCCCCGCATGCTAACACCCGGGCCAACAATAGTGATTAATATAAGTTGAAATAACTTGTATTATAATTGTTGTAAAATAAAAGAAGTTTGTATTGTATTTAAATTTTGATAAAGTCAATACATGTGCTTGTCCCGTGATGTATTTGGAATGTATTACAGGGTGAAGGCTTGTAAAACAAATCACTGCATTGTTGTCTCCAATGATGTAACTACATGTGTAAATAAATGATTTTCTTTTTCTTTTTCAGGCAAAGTAGAGAAAATCAAGCTAAGAAGTTTTACTGAGCCCACCGGGGAATGTAATTAACACAATTTAAGACTTTATACATAAACATTTCATATTTAATTATAAAAACAAAAATAATAACAAAATAATCAGATTATCATGTTTCCAGAAACTGCTCATCTTTAATTTGTGTGTAAGTTGTAAAAGTAGTGATTAGATTTTTTAAAAAAGGAAGATTGTTTTCAATGATAAACTTCATGCTGAAGACTCGATTGATAAAAAAATTAGATATTTTTGTAACAGAAATATATCACAGGAGTGACAGGGTACATTGGACACTGTACGAAAATCAATTTCATGGGCGAAAGGTGAAAGTTTGACTGGGTTAAATTTCCCATTATACAACATATTTGTAGGTTATCAGTACTGTTACAAACAGTGGTTAAATTTCCCATTATACAACATATTTGTAGGTTATCAGTACTGTACAAACAAAACTATGAACTTTTATGGAACATTTAAAAAAAAAAAATCTCTGGTTTTTATATTATACTGTGACAACTGTTGAGGAAACGTTTCCCTCTGATTAACCATTCCATTATTGTTATTGTTATATATAGGGAATGGTGGTCATTTCCATGTGCAATTATTTTCTATAATATATAGTCTCAGCTTTTTAATGCAGCAATCCTATGATTTTCTTGTTGATGATGTATTTTCTGTTTTATAAACATAACACTTCTATTTTCCACATGGTTCTAATTTCGGCTGTGGATGAATTGATATAAAATAGATATAATGAAAAAATTGTCATTTGTGAGAATAGGTCAAAGAACTTGTCATATTTCACACATAGTGCACTATAAAAATAAACACTTCAAACTAACTTTTTGTGTATTATGAAAAGTTTGATTGTTTAGATTTTTTAAAACAATGTCAGTTAATCAGGAATCTTTACTGAACTACAATATTACCACAGCTAGCCTGTGCTAGTGTTCTATGTACCTGCAGGCTGGTCAGTGTCATTTTACCAGGTTTAGAAATGCATTACATTGAACCTATGATAAGTATTACATTTTTATCAAGAGACATATTACATAGAACTTTCAATAGATTTTTTTTTTTATCTGGAAGCAAAGTTTAAATTGACAATAAATGCGAGAAAAAGGATACAAGTTGTGTTTGCAATGTAGCGTCATCTGTAGATGAAGAAATTGGCAGAAGATATTTTCTGATTTTAGCTTTTAATTTCATGTTTTTTTATTTGCTAAATTTAGTGTTGATTAAAGCGAGAATTTGTTGTTTACATGATTCACCCCTACATATCTAAAGTAGACTTGCCCAGTCTTTACTTTGGGAAGGTTTAAATGTGACGTTAGTGGTGAGTGGGTTAAGTGTTTCTGTTGAATGAATGAGATTGCTGTGATGTGTGGAGTGAAATAGTGTGTGATAATCTGAGAATGTTAATACAAGATCTGGACGAGTAAGATGTAAAATCTAATTCAAACAGCTAATTGTTAGGAAGGTTTGGATTAACCTGACATTGTTTCATAGTAAATTAGAAAAAAATGTGTTGATCATGAATAAATTAATAATTGTTATAAAATGAAATAGAAGGTAATGTCTTCAGTTTAATTATTGTTACAACTGTTTTGTGACGCTAATGAGAACATGACACACTGATTGGACCTGTTGTGAATTTGTGTTTGGAGACTGTGTATTTTTACGTTGTGTCGTGATACGTGTAACATGTGTAAACGTCCCCCATCAGTACCCACCATTAATATTTTATCATTGTTATGTAAGTGGTAGTAACTTAGTTATGTCAAACACAGGTAAAATCTAAACACATTTTAAGGGTTATTTTAATGCTTAAAGACAATGTTGAGCACTGGACACGGCTTAATTGGTAGTGATGGATAAACTCATTCACCCCTGAAATTTCACAATGCACTTTTCCAACCTTTGAATTGGAAGTTTAAGTGTGTTTTCAGGGGTGAATGAGAATTTTCAATGTTGAAAACTATCATTAAATCAGAATCAGGATGCAAACTTCAGAAAAAAATTGTACTTGTGAAGAAATCTGTACAGTTGTTTTATATAGAAGTAAAACTGTGATAAAAATTGATACCATTAAAAACAAGCCAGACTAATGGGCAAAACTAAAATATTCTTAGAATTGACGTAGATTTTTCCTGACTTGTGTGATTGGCTGAGTATTTTATACCTGTTTTTAGCTTGTTAGTAGTATACAGTATTTTAGGTATTGGTGTTGCTAGTGATTGTTATGTCTGATATGTATGCAACAGTTGATGTTGATTTTGGTAACCATAATACAAAATCACATAATTGTAACATTTTCATGAAAAAAACTCACGTATTTGTTATGTGTAGTTAACAGGTCTTCTTGAAAAAAAATTACAACTTTGTAATATTTTTATAATGATATTATTTTCATGAAGAAAAATATTGCTGTGTCCTGTTTGCTTACATAGAGGCGAACAAGTCTATTTGGACCCTGAGTAATCTATCATCCTGTCAAATCCAACATATCTCTATAATCCTAAGTTAGTGTAATCTGACACCTGTCTAATCCAACCTTGTTGTTAGATCCCACAGTGTTTTATACCAGACAAGTATCACAATAGTATAGAGACAGAAAACCTAGGTTTAATTTTGAATGATTATAATTTCTTTATGAGGAAACATTGAGGGAATGTCTTAAGAATAGAAGAAAAGTGTTGTTGTAATTTATTTAGTGTAATTAATTTATTGGATGGTAGAACTTTTTTTTTTTATATATATATAGCTTTATATGCATGATTTGGTGCAAAATAAACAAAAATATATCTCCAACACCCATTTAAAATCAGAACCTAGTTTGACATTTAATTCCTATCCAGAAAAATAATAGTTCAAATTTTACAATTTAAAAGGCCTGACTAGAAAGCACGAGTCCTTATCACAGGAAAATCTCAAAGGGAGGTAACTCCTACAGATAATTCACAGGTAGGATGTGTGAGTTAACATACATCCTTAATACAGATCACAGGTATAGTGTATCATAAAGGGAGATAAGTTCACCTTAAATCATGTGTCAAACACAGGAATAATCTCAAAGGGAGGTAACTCTTACAGGTAGAATATGAGTATTTTCAACCTTTAAAAAAGGTACAAGTTGTGTTAATATTGTCTTGAATTTTTGAATGATGCTGAATCCAAGAGTCTAATGATAATTGGTTTCTGGAATGATTATGGAAACATCAAAAGTTAATATAACTTGTGTGGTATATACTTTGTCTACTTTCAAATCCAAAGGTTTCTCAGGATTTACCTTGCTCCAACATATAAATCAATACGTACATCTCAAATCATACGTTTTACCTTCCCGTTCTTTCACTGGTGCTATTTACAGAAAGTTCAGAACTTTGTGATACTGGAAAATTAGCCGTAGCCTGTTATACTTTATTATAGTGAAATGTTAAGTCAGGGGAGCTAATCTTTATATCAGTATTATTTTGAAATTCAAAAACATGTAATGAAGCAGATCACAGGAAGTTAGGTCTGATTGTAATATATTCAAATGTTATGTTTTAAAGATCTGAGAAAAGTCGTGGGATACATTTTAATCGTACTAAAGTTAGTTTTGAGAATTTTCTTGAATTGATGTTAATGAAATGTTTTTTTAATTTTAAACCGAATGATTTCTTAGAATATTGATTAAGGTCATGTCCTGAAGTCCATTTATAGCTCATCAGTTAAAATGTGTGTGCCCCCTTATCATCTATAATCAGAAGGAGGTTCAGGTTGCTAAGATCAACATTTTTTTCATATTTCTCATGTACAACCAGAACAGACAAGGGTGAGTGCTAAAAGGGTTTTTACTCGTAGGTCACGATGTTATGATACACAGATCTGTTGGTGCCATTGTATGATTGGTCATGTTTGTCTGAACAGTTGAAAGTGTGAGGCCCAAATTGTCGCAGTGAATGGTATATTTACTGACAGGTGTAGAAGGTTATTTGAAACAGATGTTAAGTATATGTCTGGGTCACGTAATTTCAGTTTGATATTAAATATATTACCTAATAGAGTACCATTCCATTTTCAGTCATTTATAACACTGATATCGGGCCACAATTTGAAAAATATCTACGTATCGGAATTATATTTCTGGCATGACTATCTTTGATCAATCATTTCTGAAGAGAAAACCAATAACATATAATCAACAGCATCAGCAGGGCTAGACCGGCATTCCAACCCTGGACTTAGTGTAGTATTTACTGTATATACAGTATTTACAGTATTTATTCAATATTCAAACATGTTATTTACGTACATATAATTACACAGGGATCGTAACACAAGCTTACAGCTTACATTAATTCCTCTCCCAACACTTAGATTGTGATACTATCACTCTAACCGATTAAGTTACACAGGGATCGTAACACAAGCTTACAGCTTACATTGATTCCTCTCCCAACACTTAGATTGTGATACTATCACTAACCGATTAAGTTACACAGGGATCGTAACACAAGCTTAGAGCTTACATTGATTCCTCTCCCAACACTTAGATTGTGATACTATCACTCTTACCGATTAAGTTAGCTAAAATTTCAAACCGCTATTTATAGCTGTATAGTTACCCCACTATTTATAGCTGTATAGTTACCACACTATTTATAGCTGTATAGTTGTGCCACTATTTATAGCTGTATATATAGTTGTGCTGCTATTTATAGCTGTATAGTTGTGCCGCTATTTATAGCTGTATAGTTTTCCTGCTATTTATAGCTGTATAGTTGTGCTTGCTGTAACGTTGATAACCTTTGACCTGTGAACATTCCAGCTTTACAAAGACTTCAGGTACAAAACCATCAGAAAGTATTTATAGATTTACAGTTTTAAAGGTTTTAAAGTATGAAGGATAAATAATTGTTATATTTCCTTTTCTTTTTGAAAACCTGAGCTAGATCTGCACTGTTTTCAACCATATTTATTGACCAGGACGATAGAAACTTGTTATTTACGTAAATATTGAATTTCAGTGTTATCACAGTAAATACAGTTTGCCTGGTATAGATTATGAGGTTCATGTTATATACCTCTAGTTTATCAGATTTGTAGTATTTAGAAGATATTATCAACCAACTATATGGTGACCAGAGCGGAAATCAAACCAGATTGTTTTTTATTGCAGACCTTTACATGTATCGCCAATTATTCAGTATTCCTCAATAATTGTTTAGAATTGATGAGTTTTGATCATCTGTGGAATAATTTATAAATGAAAGTATGGCAAAAAAAATATTTTTATGAAATATTTCTGTAGTTAACAATTATCTAGTGTCTGGTTAATACATTTATTTACTGACTTGTTTCACACGTCTATTTTCCACATTTTTCTGGGTTTATGACAATCTGCTAGTATTGTACTTCGCTATTGTACTTCGCTTACATTTTAAGATAGGAAACTCTGCACATTTTTTATTTATTTCCTGATATTTTCTATCAATACGTAAAATTATTAACAATTGCAACACGTTTGATATGTACATCGTTTGTGTAGAAAGTATAACTTTGATATACATAAAATTACTGATTTTCATTTTTTATTTACAATTTGTGCCATACCGTCATTTGTCTCATTTTGGGTAGAAATTATTTTCACGTATCAACATGTTGATTTACATCAGACTATTACCAAACCTATATGAAGAATTACATTTTTTTTTCTGTTGTCCATTAGTTGAATAAATATCAAATTGAAAATTTCGTGAATATTGGATAAAAAAAAGTAATAAGTGATATATACTTCATTGATAACAGTTTACCATTTTAAGTGAAAGTTAATGATATCTGCATTCTTTGATACAGAAAGATGATACACGTAGCTACTGGTATATTGTGTCTCTGTTAGTATTTGTCGGTACATGTTGTGAGCAAGATCATATAAATGTGTGTAGGTATGAATCAGACATTTAAACACGAGAAGTTGATTGAAGTCAATGTACTGTACCATTCGGTACACCTCTCCCCAATAACAGTTCCTTGGACCGGTCGAGGTGTTCCGAATGGCACTGTACATCACTTGTATATTTTAAATACATATTTTCCTATCAATCTGTTCAAAACATCCTTGTGTATTAATATCAACTTAATAACAAAGTTAACCTGAATGACAATGTCACAGATTTAACTACCTATTGGTGTAGGTGAATAGATCACAGATTTAACTACCTATTCGCGTAGGTGAATAGATCACAGTTTTAACTACCTATTCATGTAAGTGAATAGATCACAGATTTAACTACCTATTCGTGTAGGTGAATAGATCACAGATTTAACTACCTATTCGTGTTGGTGAATAGATCACAGATTAAACTACCTATTGGTGTAGGTGAATAGATCACAGATTTAACTACCTATTGGTGTAGGTGAATAGATCACAGATTTAACTACCTATTCGTGTAGGTGAATAGATCACAGATTTAACTACCTATTCGTGTAGGTGAATAGATCACAGATTTAACTACCTATTCGTGTAGGTGAATAGATCACAGATTTAACTACCTATTCGTGTAGGTGAATAGATCACAGATTTAACTACCTATTCGTGTAGGTGAATAGATCACAGATTTAACTACCTATTCGTGTAGGTGAATAGATCACAGATTTAACTACCTATTCGTGTAGGTGAATAGATCACAGATTTAACTACCTATTCGTGTAGGTGAATAGATCACAGATTTAACTACCTATTCGTGTAGGTGAATAGATCACAGATTTAACTACCTATTCGTGTAGGTGAATAGATCACAGATTTAACTACCTATTCGTGTAGGTGAATAGATCACAGATTTAACTACCTATTCGTGTAGGTGAATAGATCACAGATTTAACTACCTATTCGTGTAGGTGAATAGATCACAGATTTAACTACCTATTCGTGTAGGTGAATAGATCACAGATTTAACTACCTATTCGTGTAGGTGAATAGATCACAGATTTAACTACCTATTCGTGTAGGTGAATAGATCACAGATTTAACTACCTATTCGTGTAGGTGAATAGATCACAGATTTAACTACCTATTCGTGTAGGTGAATAGATCACAGATTTAACTACCTATTCGTGTAGGTGAATAGATCACAGATTTAACTACCTATTCGTGTAGGTGAATAGATCACAGATTTAACTACCTATTCGTGTAGGTGAATAGATCACAGATTTAACTACCTATTCGTGTAGGTGAATAGATCACAGATTTAACTACCTATTCGTGTAGGTGAATAGATCACAGATTTAACTACCTATTCGTGTAGGTGAATAGATCACAGATTTAACTACCTATTCGTGTAGGTGAATAGATCACAGATTTAACTACCTATTCGTGTAGGTGAATAGATCACAGATTTAACTACCTATTCGTGTAGGTGAATAGATCACAGATTTAACTACCTATTCGTGTAGGTGAATAGATCACAGATTTAACTACCTATTCGTGTAGGTGAATAGATCACAGATTTAACTACCTATTCGTGTAGGTGAATAGATCACAGATTTAACTACCTATTCGTGTAGGTGAATAGATCACAGATTTAACTACCTATTGGTGTAGGTGAATAGATCACAGATTTAACTACCTATTGGTGTAGGTGAATAGATCACAGATTTAACTACCTAATGGTGTAGGTGAATAGATCACAGATTTAACTACCTATTTGTGTAGGTGAATAGATCACAGATTTAACTACCGGTTCGTGTAGGTGAATAGATCACAGATTTAACTACTTATTCGTGTAGGTGAATAGAGACATTTTCATACAGTAACATAAATCTGAATTTGATCCATATCAAACTTTTATATAAAACTTTTGTCTATGGCACTGATGACTGAAAACTAATCAAGTAGAAAGTAGCTTAAACTATGACAACAAAGTGATAGTCACGTGTGTCTTACTAACACCTCGTGTATGATAAATATATATCACAACGCCTTATTAAAGTAACTAATGATTGTATTATTTACATTTATTACCAACATGTGGTTACATCTAAAGGCATTTAAGGATCCCTGTCCCACTGCCCTGTAGCTTTACGTACACACAGTAACCTCCCCTTACCTTCCGTTTGGATATAGCTGTAGTACAGTTTGCCCGAACACTTCCGTTGACTCATCAATCGGTTAGGGAGATTGTATAACAGTCGGAAGTCCTGGGTTCGAATCCCAGTCTAGTCGCGCTAAATGTTTACATTCAGAACACAATTGTTGATAACATTTTGTTTATTTCATCTTCATTATTTTTTCATAAACGTCCAGCAAAGTAGGTTGTTCTTTTCAGAAATCATTTAACAGAGCTATAGTAACGCAGGAAAAACAATTTCCATTATTTAAAAAAAATGTGTTAAGCAGTGGTACATGGCTCCTTAAGTAAGCCCGCTATAATAATAGCTCTGACAAAGATGTATTTTACAGTATATTTGTGTGGGAGGAGTGCTGGCTGCCAGGTGTGTGTCCATTTCTTTCTCTAGTCACTGTTTCTTTGTCTAACTTTGTATTTGTTCTATGTGGTGAGTGGTTCATGTCAAATAAATATCTATACCAAAAGTTATCTCTGTGTTTGACTTTGATTCTAACAACTTGACGTACAGGAAGACATGGCTTTGAAGTACCCAACATAATGTAACAGAAAAACGGGAAACGATGACATAGTTTCCAACAACTTCACATAAAAAATCATAAGAAGATGACCTCTTTGAACTTGACATCAAACTACTAACTCCCCCCCCCCCCCCCCCCCCGGAAAAAAAAACAACATACCACATAATTCGTAAACAAGAGATAAGAGCAGAATATGAGCAAAGGAAGGTTTACGTTGAGAACATACAAGGTTAATATAAGAAAATAGGATTTCTTCTCCATTTCATATCCTCTGTTATCTTCCGCATATTTTTTACAAAAAATATTTAAATAAGGCAAAATGTTACAGAGTTTCTTACCCTGATTATTTTACCGATACTGTTTTTAATACCGCTCGAAGATATAGATACAATTGTACCTTAAGTAAATCCGTTCACAGGGACCTGAGGATTTACCCTTGTGGACATTTGTTACTCTAATAAGCCCGTTCACAGGGGCCTGAGGATTGATCACTGTAGGTATGTTTGAACCGATCATGATAATGTGTAACTCTAGTAAGCCTTAAACAAGGACCTTAAAATTTATCACGAGGTACGTTTGAACCTATCCTGGTCATATGTTACTCTAATTAACCTAGTCACTGGGCCCTGATAATTTATCACTCAAGGTAAGTTTGGACCTATCCTTATGTTTTGTTTAGATGGTGGTCCACACATATGTATCTTTAGTTAGCCCGGTCACAGGGCCCTGATAATTTATCACTGTATGTAAGTTTGGACCTATTCTTATGTCTTGTTTAGATGGTGGTCTACACATAGGTACCTATAGTTAGCCCGGTCACAGGGCCCTGCTAATTTATCACTGTATGTAAGTTTGGACCTATCCTTATGTCTTGTTTAGATGGTGGTCCACACATGTATCTTTAGTTAGCCCGGTCACAGGGCCCTGATAAGTTATCACTGTATGCAAGTTTGGACCTATCCTTATGTCTTTGTTTAGATGGTGGTCCACACATAGGTACCTTTAGTTAGCCCGGTCACAGGGCCCTGATAATTTATCATTGTATATATGTTTGGACATATCCTTATGTCTTGTTTAGATGGTGGTCCACACATAGGTACCTTTAGTTAGCCTGGTCACAGGGCCATGCAAATTTATCACAGTGGGAACATTGTATTTCATACATATGCCCCACTAGAAAGCCCGTTCACCGGGGCCTGTGAATTTATCACTGTATGTTTATTAAACCTATCCCGAAGTATCATAAGACGCTTGTTGTTGATTTACAGTAGAAAATCTTCTTTTTGTTGATTTACAGTAGAAAATCTTCTTTTTGTTGATTTACAGTAGAAAATCTTCTTTTTGTTGATTTTGTTGATTTTTTTTCTTCTGCTTTTGTAAAATAAAAAATAAACCTGATTATGACAGTAAAGGACTTTACAATATAAGAGATCCCTTCAGAAACAACTATCAAATTTCTAGATACTGATAAATACCACAAACAAACAAAGACACAGCAGTTATACAACGAAAAACTTTTATTTAGAGTTATATCTATAGTATATGTCTATTTAAAAGTTATAAAATTGTAAATATAAATCAAAATGTATCGGTCATTCTTGTTACATTTCAATACTACAAGGTATAAAACAACTGTACTTGTATTATCCTGCATTTACTGGTTGGTTACATTTTGTAAACATCTGTGTAACAAACTTTAATTAACAGTTGTTTAATATTCATAATAATTTATATATCGATAGACCAACAGAAGAATGCCTAAAAGACATGTCTATTTCCTGTTACATGTCTGAAAAATTAGGGTAGGTGGTTATACTCATAATTCATTTCAAAAAATATTTATTTAGAAGAGTTATTTTACTTTAACAGTGCTTCCTTGAAAATCTTAAAAATAAATAAAAAATAGTTAAGGGTGGGCACAAACTATTAGGGTAATAGGTTTCCCGACATAAACAATACCATTTGTTTGCCTAAATATGCTCTTATCTAAAGCCATTTAATATTATATATTTTGAGGTTTAGGTAATTGAGAAACAATTTTCCCGAGAAACAAACCATTCAGATATATTTTATACAGAATGATCATAAAAATTGATGATGAAATTAAATTAAGCTAAACAAATAAAAACACACATATATACAACAAAATCTTGGATCAAGCTCACTTATACTTTCTTATTCCTTGATCAGTTAAGTGACCACGTAATGTCGGTTGGTATTAAACAATCTCGTTACTTGTGATTGTCTGATTACCACGGTCATAAAAAATACACTCACTGTTTATTTGAGGATACTTCAGACTTCATACATCGGTGATCTACCGTGGAATGATATATACACAATAGATTATAGTACCATGAGACCAAGTACCGTATATCACTATTTCTCCATGTTACAGTCCCATCACGTGTACCGTATATCACTATTTCCCCATGTTACAGTCCCATCACGTGTACCGTATATTACTATTTCCCCATGTTACAGTCCCATCACGTGTACCGTATATCACTATTTCCCCATGTTACAGTCCCATCACGTGTACCGTATATCACTATTTCCCCATGTTACAGTCCCATCACGTGTACCGTATATCACTATTTCCCCATGTTACAGTCCCATCACGTGTACCGTATATCACTATTTCCCCATGTTACAGTCCCATCACGTGTACCGTATATCACTATTTCCCCATGTTACAGTCCCATCACGTGTACCGTATATCACTATTTCCCCATGTTACAGTCCCATCACGTGTACCGTATATCACTATTTCCCCATGTTACAGTCCCATCACGTGTACCGTATATCACTATTTCCCCATGTTACAGTCCCATCACGTGTACCGTATATCACTATTTCCCCATGTTACAGTCCCATCACGTGTACCGTATATCACTATTTCCCCATGTTACAGTCCCATCACGTGTACCGTATATCACTATTTCCCCATGTTACAGTCCCATCACGTGTACCGTATATCACTATTTCCCCATGTTACAGTCCCATCACGTGTACCGTATATCACTATTTCCCCATGTTACAGTCCCATCACGTGTACCGTATATCACTATTTCCCCATGTTACAGTCCCATCACGTGTACCGTATATCACTATTTCCCCATGTTACAGTCCCATCACGTGTACCGTATATCACTATTTCCCCATGTTACAGTCCCATCACGTGTACCGTATATCACTATTTCCCCATGTTACAGTCCCATCACGTGTACCGTATATCACTATTTCCCCATGTTACAGTCCCATCACGTGTACCGTATATCACTATTTCCCCATGTTACAGTCCCATCACGTGTACCGTATATCACTATTTCCCCATGTTACAGTCCCATCACGTGTACCGTATATCACTATTTCCCCATGTTACAGTCCCATCACGTGTACCGTATATCACTATTTCCCCATGTTACAGTCCCATCACGTGTACCGTATATCACTATTTCCCCATGTTACAGTCCCATCACGTGTACCGTATATCACTATTTCCCCATGTTACAGTCCCATCACGTGTACCGTATATCACTATTTCCCCATGTTACAGTCCCATCACGTGTACCGTATATCACTATTTCCCCATGTTACAGTCCCATCACGTGTACCGTATATCACTATTTCCCCATGTTACAGTCCCATCACGTGTACCGTATATCACTATTTCCCCATGTTACAGTCCCATCACGTGTACCGTATATCACTATTTCCCCATGTTACAGTCCCATCACGTGTACCGTATATCACTATTTCCCCATGTTACAGTCCCATCACGTGTACCGTATATCACTATTTCCCCATGTTACAGTCCCATCACGTGTACCGTATATCACTATTTCCCCATGTTACAGTCCCATCACGTGTACCGTATATCACTATTTCCCCATGTTACAGTCCCATCACGTGTACCGTATATCACTATTTCCCCATGTTACAGTCCCATCACGTGTACCGTATATCACTATTTCCCCATGTTACAGTCCCATCACGTGTACCGTATATCACTATTTCCCCATGTTACAGTCCCATCACGTGTACCGTATATCACTATTTCCCCATGTTACAGTCCCATCACGTGTACCGTATATCACTATTTCCCCATGTTACAGTCCCATCACGTGTACCGTATATCACTATTTCCCCATGTTACAGTCCCATCACGTGTACCGTATATCACTATTTCCCCATGTTACAGTCCCATCACGTGTACCGTATATCACTATTTCCCCATGTTACAGTCCCATCACGTGTACCGTATATCACTATTTCCCCATGTTACAGTCCCATCACGTGTACCGTATATCACTATTTCCCCATGTTACAGTCCCATCACGTGTACCGTATATCACTATTTCCCCATGTTACAGTCCCATCACGTGTACCGTATATCACTATTTCCCCATGTTACAGTCCCATCACGTGTACCGTATATCACTATTTCCCCATGTTACAGTCCCATCACGTGTACCGTATATCACTATTTCCCCATGTTACAGTCCCATCACGTGTACCGTATATCACTATTTCCCCATGTTACAGTCCCATCACGTGTACCGTATATCACTATTTCCCCATGTTACAGTCCCATCACGTGTACCGTATATCACTATTTCCCCATGTTACAGTCCCATCACGTGTACCGTATATCACTATTTCCCCATGTTACAGTCCCATCACGTGTACCGTATATCACTATTTCCCCATGTTACAGTCCCATCACGTGTACCGTATATCACTATTTCCCCATGTTACAGTCCCATCACGTGTACCGTATATCACTATTTCCCCATGTTACAGTCCCATCACATGTACCTATATCACTATTTCCTCATGTTACAGCCCCATCACGTGTACCGTATATCACTATTTCCTCATGTTACAGTCACATCACGTGTACCGTATATATCACTATTTCCCCATGTTACAGTCCCATCACGGGTACCGTATATCACTATTTCCACATGTTACAATCCCATCACGTGTACCGTATATCACTATTTCGCCATGTTACAGTCCCATCACGTGTACCGTATATAACTATTTCCCCATGTTACAGTCCCATCACGGGTACCGTATATCACTATTTCCCCATGTTACATTCCCATCACATGTACCTATATCACTATTTCCTCATGTTACAGCCCAATCACGTGTACCGTATATCACTATTACCCCATGTTACAGTACCATCACGTGTACCGTAAATCACTATTTCCCCATGTTACAGTCCCATCACGTGGACCGTATATCACTATTACCCCATGTTACAGTACCATCACGTGTACCGTAAATCACTATTTCCCCATGTTACAGTCCCATCACATGTACCGATTTCACTATTTCCTCATGTTACAGCCCCATCACGTGTACCTTATATCACTATTACCCCATGTTACAGTCCCATCACGGGTACCGTATATCACTATTTCCACATGTTACAATCCCATCACGTGTACCGTATATCACTATTTCCCAATGTTACAGCCCCATCACGTGTACCGTATATCTCTATTACCCCATGTTACAGTCCCATCACGGGTACCGTATATCACTATTTCCTCATGTTACAGTCCCATCACGTGTACAGTACTGTCTCTACACCCGATCCACACGTTACCACACGTGTCCACACCCACCGCTTTAAGTTTCACCACTCCGTGTGTCCGGTCTAGGAGACACACAGCTTGTTTACCGTCTCTCGGTAGGACGTACACCTGATTGTTACTGATGTCTGCTACAAAAACTCTATCGTACTTATCACATGACATCTTACAGAGGCACATACTACCGACCTTTTGACCGTTGTCGAGTTCACCAGTCCATGTCTGTATGACGGTACCTGACTCGTCTGTTATCTTTATGTTCAAATCAGTCCACTTTCCTCCAATTGTTTGAACTACACACAGACGTCGCGATGACAAGCAGACAACGAACATTATAGTTTCTGATCCAATCGTGGCCTTCCTCACAATCGTACCTGACTGATTCAGTACCACTATGTCTGGTGTACCTGTACAAACAAAAACCTCGCCCCTCTTGTTGATACTGACGTCAAATGCGTTATGTGGTCTGATGTCAGCAAATGTTGTCACTTGTTTGTTGTGTAGTGATAGTTTATATACAAATGTACTAAGTGGATCACTGGTCATAAGTATGTCTGTTGTCCTGACCATGGTGATCATGAACGGACAGAAGTCCAGTTTTACTGTCTCTATGACCACACCCTCCTTGTTGACCAGTACCAGACCCTGATATTGATGTATTGATAACCACGCGTGACTGTCGTCGACTGGACAAATACTGTATATTCCATTCTGTGGAGTGACAGTAAACTTAGAGAGACGTTGAACGTGTTTACTGTCGATGTCTATCTTCTCGTACTGGTTCTCGTGGTGTAATTTACCAAACGTTTTTGTCAACATGACACTGTCGATACTTCCGGTAACAAACCTTGGTTGTTTGGGTGAAACATATCTCACATTAACGTCATACAGGGGCAGCCTTGTCCTCAATGACCTTTCAGTTTCAAACAAGGATACGCTTGATGTATCTGTCATTTCCGCTTCGTTAAGCAGATGCGTCAGTTCTTCGACTTTTTTCTCTGATCGTTGACAATCTTTCTTGTGCATTGTTGATTCTTCTTTTTCTAAAGCCGATAATTCGGTAAGTATCGCATCAGCGATAGAATCTACTTCGGCCTTTAACTTTGTCCTTTGGGAGTTCACCTCTTTCCTCACTGTATCAATGCTGCCATTGAACCCTTCAAAATCATGATGTCGCTCTGATGTCTCGTTCTTGAAATGTTCTATTTTAGCAGAAATTGCTGTCATATGTTCTTTCAAATGTTGCTTTTTAGAAGAAAATTCGTCTTCGAAAGGTTTCCAGTTGTGGTGTTTGTGAGTTTTAGATGTACATATTGAACAAAGCAATTCGTTGCAGTCCGAACAGAAGAGATCACACAGTTTACCGGGATGTAGTTTACATACCTCTGGTACAGGCTTGCCACCCTGACGGTTAGCCTCCCGTATCGAAACAACGTCATCGTTTTTAGTTTTCTTTCCGCGTGTATGGGCTTCCTTACACCGGTCACATAAATTGTCCTGACAGTCGTTACAAAACCATCGTACCTCGTCGTCACTGTCACACAAAGCACACGTGTATGTAACGGGTTCCTGGGCACGCCGCACGGATCTGTTTACATTTACGGCGATACTTGCCATGGGTGTTGGTAATTTAGTGAGTTGAGGAAATAACTCGCCTACAAACTGTGAACTGCCACCATTTTGTTACTGTGTCGGTACAGCTATATCACGTGACTTAACTGACAGTATAATGTCCCGGATTTCTGGCGTTAGGCCAAAACGACTCATACTCATGATCAGTGCAACAAATCACCGAAACGGACCGAGTAGGAACCGAAACGAAAGGTATACGATTATATTCCAAGCGAATTAAATACATTCGAAAACAGAAAACTACACCAAAAAAGAACAGAACCAGAACTGAACCGAAAAGAAACGTATTTAAGGGTATGAAATATACATTTCATCAGTCGGTGATTTGTCACACCCCAGAGAATGAACAGTCAATATTGTGATTTGTACTTGAGTTGTGTCCCTTTAACCATCGACACATAATTAAAAGTGTTATCTCTTTCTCTCATAACACTATGCTTTTTAAGTCTAAATTGCTAGTCTTACATTTTCTTTGTCATGATAATAAGTACATCTAATTATTCTGGTCACTGGATCCTTGTGGGTATATTTGGATCAAATACAATCTACCCCAAGGTAGCCCGGTCACAGGGGCCTGTAAAATTATCCCTGTGGGTATGTTTGGATCATATATATATCTACCCCAAGTTAGCCCGGTCACAGGGGCCTGTAAAATTATCCCGGTGGGTATGTTTGGATCATATATATCTACCCCAAGTTAGCCCGGTCACAGGGGCCTGTAAAATTATCCCTGTGGGTATGTTTGGATCATATATATATCTACCCCAAGTTAGCCCGGTCACAGGGGCCTGTACAATTATCCCTGCGGGTATATTTGGATCATATCTAGCTATCCCAAGTTAGCCCGAGCACAGGGTCATGTGAAATTATCCTTGGGGGTATGTTTTGACCATATAGCTACCCCAAGTAAGACCGGTCACAGGGGCCTGTGAAATTATCCTTGTAGATATGTTTGGATCATAAAGATACCCCATGATAACCCGGTCACAGGGGCCTGAGAACTTTTCACAGGTATGTAAAAGATGTGGATTGATTAGGTTGACTTACAAGCATCAGCTGTAGGGAAATTCTCTTTAGCTTAACGGTAAACCATCGGGCTGGAGAGCCAAGGGTCGCGGGTTCGAGCCACAGCGATGACACCATCATAATCACTGTTCCTCGTCTTACAACACACTGGCGCGGTTGACCCTCCTCCTTCAAGGTAGGAGAACCCTTGGCGGAGAGTCAAGAACCTGGGTTGGTTTTTGGGAGTATTGTAAAAGATGTGGATTGATTAGGTTGCCTTACAAGCGTCCGCTGTAGGGAATTTCCCTTTAGCTTAGCGGTACCGTAGAGCATCGGGCTGGAGAGCCAAGGGTTACAGGTTCGAGGCCAAGCGACGGCACTATCTTTATCACTATTCCTCGTCCTATTACAACGTCAGATGTACGTTGACGCACAATAGTGTAACATGACTTTGCCGTCATTTCGTTTCAGGTTTGACAGTGTTGACGTACGGCTGGCTTTGTAAAACACGTGTTTTCAAAGCCACCGGAATGGAAATAAGCATATGTAAAGCCTATTTATTTGACATTTATTTGACATGTGAAAGAAAAAAATGAAAAAATAACTCTACCCGTATTTATGTCATATACTACTTCAGTGTAACCATGATATGTTCGTTATAAAGCACAGATTGATTAAGCACGTACACTTACATACACAAAACAAAATAATCCCGGAGGAAAATATTTGATTGAAGCCCGGGAGAGAGGACACGCTCAAATTATATGTAATTGTATTATGACGTGATATAATTTGCCGTTCAGTCAAACATAGGTGTTGTTACATTCAGAGTTATCACATTACACAATTTTAATCTCCTTTAAAATGTACGTACAAGTATAATTTATTAGTGATTTTATGATAATGAGAAAGAGGAATAAAGAGATAGAGAGACAGAGACAGAGAGACACATATACCAATATATAATTGTATAACGTACAATTTACGTTTTGCTAATCACATTTACACAGGCTAAAATATCTAGATGTTCTTCTTCCTTCAGCTGTAACTTGTTATATTTCATCGTGCTGTCCGTCAAAATATACACTGCTGCCACAGCATACATAATAGCTACTTTGCCTCTCCGAAGCTCAAAGGGAAAGCGTCCAGCTGGTCAAAATAGAGGCCCTCTATTACCTCCGATCCACGCTGGAAATTGTTCCCCCCGTCATCCTCCGTACATCTGATCAGCTTATACGTAGGACTTGTTACCTGCATAAAGACATTTGTTTAAATCGTCATTCTTGGTACATATAGACAAGGGTGTGTGTATACATAAAAAAACTTCCTGCATGTAAGAGGATGGATTTACCAGTAAAATGATAAATGTGCTATTACTTTGAACGGTAAACACGCATAATTTGCTCTACGAAAGAGTGAATTACTGAAAAATATCTTTCAAACTAGTGGCAAGTACCTTAATCAGATAATAGTCACTGGTAACATCGTC
The DNA here is from genome assembly GCF_002113885.1 of Mizuhopecten yessoensis. Classification (NCBI taxonomy): domain Eukaryota; kingdom Metazoa; phylum Mollusca; class Bivalvia; order Pectinida; family Pectinidae; genus Mizuhopecten; species Mizuhopecten yessoensis. The sequence goes on along the minus strand of NW_018406759.1, from coordinate 83,227 downwards.
AGTAAACACGGCTATTATGTCTCCTGTCGGTAGCATTCTATAAATCATCATTAATGAAATAAAAAAAATCAATTTCAATGAATAGCACAAGGAGATATACAATTTTAAACGGTTATTATTAAACGCATATTAGAGAGACTGATGCTGAATAAACTTATTTATAAGAAATTAAATTAATAAAGTAGGATTCTAAATCACGATGATTAATTTTACTAGCATATCATTTTATTTTATCTTAAATCGAATTAAAAAAATGAATTTAGATAATTTGTGTACACGCACTTCTCACATGGCTTACCTCCGCTACATCGACAGTGCCTTGTGGCCTTCTAGTTCTGCCTGTACCTTTATCAAGCGATTAGTTCCAGTATAGTCAGTGTTCATACAAGTTAACGGCAATCCATTTAAGCAACTGTCACATGAGTAGCAGGAATGTGCTCTCAATAAAATTTCGCCATCTTTGAAAATATTTGATGTATTTTCCTATTGTTTGCGACAGGATTGAATGTCTTCGGTGCCGATCGATCAATTTCATCAACATAGCGGAATATTCTCCTTCTGTATACACCACCTTTGGGGTTATCTAGATACTTCGAGGCATAATTGTAGACTTCAGACACGTCCTGAATTGGGATTCCTTTCATTACGGCTTGGTCAAGCATACGTTTAAGAAGCCCTCCGGCTGCGTCCTGTGGGCCTTTAGCATGCGAAGTTTCAAAGTAGTTTCTTTGAAACTTCTCGTATCCCATTTCGGAGCATACGAAAGATGACATGCCCATACAATGGCGGCTTTTATATTGCGCGGAACATCCGTCGGTAAACTCTATCATGGAATCTACTTCATAGTGTATGTTATCCAGATGGTATTTTATTTCTTTCTGCACGCGATGCACAAAATGTTGGTCATGAGTCAAATCGTCACTGACCACAAACAAAATTTCAGAGACAATTTCTTCTTCATCAACTCCGTATCTGTATATGACGGAAACGTGTATGGAAACTTCCGGTTTGGAAAAGTAAGATGATTGCAGTTCGTCTTTTTCGATGCAACGATAATTTTCACTTAAGTCGTGAATCACTAGACAAGTTTTTGGTGGAAGATCATCTTTCAATGAATTCAGTTGGTTTAGCTGTCAGGATGCCCGGAATTGGTGTGAGGTAGCAGAGTACAGTAGCGTACGGTGGCCATGGGTGATATTTTTATACAATGAATAACCCCTGTAATATAACATGTATCAAAATTTTAAAAAAAAATCAGCACTAAAATTGGCATATACATGATGAAGTGGACTATGTGGGCTTCATAATTTAAAAAAAAGAAAAGTCGAATTTGGTTTGAGACTACAATTTTGGGCATTTACGAATCTGTGTCTACACAACAAAAGCTAGCTTTTCAGGTAGTCTATTTTTGTACTCAGCACATGTGTAAATATTGTGAAAAATCCACCGGAATGACCTATGCTAAAACGTGAGTATTTCTGTTACCGAGTAGGCGATATTTAATTTCAGACAGGTTTTAAGAAAAACAATTCTACTTGCGGGGGTCAAATTCTGGGTTAAAAATCATGATTTTTTGCATATTTTGGTGTTTTTTGATATGGTAACCATGGTTTTCAGAAGTCCCAAATCTGGGGAAATTGCTTTTTGAAAAAAAAAATGTTCTTCTAAAAAACACCTATTAAACATGTAGTTTATAAATATATATATATATGTAGGTGTGTTGTGCAGGATGAATCCGCTATCCATGTTTATCCGAGAGATGCCCTTTATTTTTAGGGTCAAGCCATTTCTACTGTACTCTGCCACCTGATGCAAAGGTATCCAACATACTATGGAAATATTGAATCATTTCTGCGGAAGATGTTGATTGCTTAATCATCAGGAGTTTTCGTCGCTTGCCACCTCCCTTCACAGCGATTTCTTTGTATTCGTACCGTTCCCAGATTATATTTCCTGCGTCATTGGTTTCTGCCAGAAGGAGCTTTAAAGTTTTAACACCGCAACTTTGACACTTCCTGTCTAAACAATTCAATTTTGGGTAGGTGTTCTGTCCTTTTGCACACAATGTTGCATCGACAATATCGCTTAAATGTTCCTACGCTCGGTAACTGTTGTCGTCTTCGTTTTCGTCTGAATCGTTTCCGTTTGTTACCTTCCTACGGAAATCCATACATCTTCGAAATAGCATCCGTGTCTCGACGTGTTTCCGACAGCAACATGTATTCCGATCTTTCGCTCGCATTTGACGAACAAAGTAAGGTCGTAATTTTTCAAAAACTCGTTGGCTAATCTTGATGGCGGGTTTTTCGTTTTAAATTCATTATATATTTCTGTCTGTGTTTTCTCTAGAATAAGGATTGGGTGGCTTACGTATGCTCTTAAGCCAGTTCTTTTCCTCTTTATATCAACTTTGTTTCCAGTAGGTCTGGCATTGTGTGGCGATGTCCACCAATTGTATACTGAATTCTTTGTTTCCATAGAAACAGCATCACTTCGAACCTTGCGCGTGGTTACAAGAAGGGATGCATTTTCCGAAGTGAATACTGAAAGTCGTTTTTTGTACCCGCCGTACACTCTCCGAGGTTGAAAACCAAGTCTTTTTGCGGCATGTGTTTTTGTTTTAGTAACTTTCAGGTTCTCACCACTAATTGATGCCGACACCAAATTCATTGTAGCTCTTGCTTCATTACTTCTACGTTTCTTAGTTACGGTCACTAAGTCCTTTAAATTTGAGATGATGTTTGACTCAAAAGCGGACTCTTCTGATTGAGTAATTGGACTTATTTCTGACATTAAACTGTTTTAAAAGTATACTCCTTCGTCGTGATGGCGACTCCGGAAGAATTTTATTTATTTCCTTCAATAACCGAGATTTTTTCCATTCGATTCCTGAAACACGGTACCGTAATCTGGGAAGCCGATGCTTTTGGGTGTTTCTTGCGCTCTCTGAAACTTCTTACAATTTGGGCGTTTTTCTCCTTGCCTAACGATATCTTACTTCGAAATCGGCGTTCTCTTTCTGTGCTTTCACATATTTTTCGTGGATAACTCTTTATAATATGTGCTTTCTCCGAGTTATTTTTGAACTTCATTTTTCTAAAAGAAAAAAAATACAAAATAAATGTATTTGGTCCATGTGAAGGGAGGTAAAAAAAGAAGGATGGGGTTTACATGAATCTTTGTGACGGGATGGTGGCAGTAGTAAGTGGGATCGATCTGTCTGTCAGGAAGATGGCAATAGTTGTGTGGGCTTCTATGTGATATGGGCGTGACAATTGTTGGTTGGGAATGAAGTGTGTGACAGGAGGGTGATAATGCTCGGTTGGATTTATATTATTGTGAAGGAAAGTTGACAATAGTCAGCAAGATCAATATTATTGTGACAGGTGGTGACAATAGTCAGCAAGATCAATATTATTGTGACAGGAGGGCGACAATAGTCGATGCGATTGATCTAATTGTGACAGGTGGTGACAATAGTCAGCGGGATTAATCTATATTTGTGACAGGGGGTGATAATAGTCGATGGGGTTGATATAATTGTGACAGGTGGTGACAAAAGTCAGCGGGATTAATCTATATTTGTGACAGGGGGGGACAATAGTCGATGAGATTGATATAATTGTGACAGGTGGTGACAATAGTCCGCGGCATTAATCTATATTTGTGACAGGGGGTGACAATAGCCGATGGGATTGATATAATTGTGACAGGTGGTGACAATAGTCAGCAAGATCAATATTATTGTGACAGGTGGTGACAATAGTCAGAGGGATTAATCTATATTTGTGACAGGGGATGACAATAGTCGATGGGATTGATATAATTGTGACAGGTGGGGACAATAGTCAGCGGGATTAATCTATATTCGTGACAGGGGGTGATAATAGTCGATGGGGTTGATATAATTGTGCCAGGTGGTGACAATAGTCAGCAAGATCAATATTATTGTGACAGGAGGGAGACAATAGTCGATGCGCTTGATCTAATTGTGACAGGTGGTGACAATAGTCATCGGGATTAATCTATATTTGTGACAGGGGGGGACAATAGTCGATGGGATTGATATAATTGTGACAGGTGGGGACAAAAGTCAGCGGGATTAATCTATATTTGTGGCAGGGGGTGATAATAGTCGATGGGGTTGATATAATTGTGACAGGTGGTGACAATAGTCAGAGGGATTAATCTATATTTGTGACAGGGGATGACAATAGTCGATGGGATTGATATAATTGTGACAGGTGGTGACAAAAGTCAGCGGGATTAATCTATATCTGTCACAGGGGGTGACAATAGTCGATGGGATTGATGATATTGTGACAGGTGGTGACAATAGTCGGTGGTATCGATATCATTGTGACATGAAAGTGACAATAGTCAGCGGGATTAATCTTTAATTGTGACAGGAGGGTGACAATAGTGCATCGGATCGATATATTCGTGACAGGAGGTTGACAGTTGTTGATGGGATTGATAGCATCGTGACAAAAAAAGGGGGGGGGGGGATTGTACATTTGAAAATTAGAGTTCATGTCAAATATCATGCCAACTTTTGTTTGCGACACTACCAAATTATTGATAGATGCACAAAATATGGATGCACTAATTACTTCCAATGTTTGAAATAATTATCACAAGATGGCACCCGGGTATGTTGACGTGTATAGGCCGCGGAGATGAAGAGGTGCTGCTGGGTGCACTCTTGGTTGAGTATTGTCGAATTCAGTTGAACTGTAGTTTCATTTTGCAGTGGTGTTTTCGTTGGTATAATTTCGTGAATGTAATTTTGTTGTAAAGTGGCTTTTGGAGACATTTTAAATTTTCCTATACAGCCTTATACGTAATGCTATTTATAGACATAGTTATACTCACATATCCTTACCTGAGCACCTGTATCGACGCTTCGTCACGCTCTGCTGGTTATAAAGTAACAGGTGCTTGCTACTGAGGAGCGCAACAACATACCAGTGTGATGGGTAAACAAAAAGGGAAAAAAAGGAAAACTGAGTCTGTCAGTGACATTGATACGTCCGGTAATCTGTCCGTCAGTACGGCAATAGGGGAAGCCAATGGAACTCTATATGGTACAGATACGGTAACATCTACCCCTATGGCTACATATCCCAGTCAAGGACACACCCAATTCCAAAGTGACATGTATAAAAATTTTGAAATTATCATGAAAAAACTGGAAAGGCTTGAGATGATCGAAAGGAAGATAGACAGAATGGAATCGAGAATGACGGCCAGCGAAAAGAAAGCTAGTGAACTCGAAAGATCGGTGAAATTTGTCTCGGAGATGATTTCGAGAAAAGAAATGTGGATACTCAGAATTCAGTGCGCACTGTGTCTAGAGAGCAGGTGAGACAAACAGGTGTTATCAACGAGTGCTAGAGTGCGATTGCTAAGTTAAACTGTAACCTGGGCAGCATTACAAAGGAAAATAAAGGACTGAAAGATAGCTTAACTGATCTAAAGTGCAGATCAATGAAAAACAATTTGGTTTTTAGTGGTCTTGCCGAAAATCCAGAGGAAAATCCAGAAGCTTTATTGAGAGAATTTATTGCGGTGGAACTTGGTATAGAACAGTACATAGAATTTGGAAATGTCCATCGTTTTGGTAGAATCGTTGGTGGGAAGAGTAGACCTATCGTAGCACGCTTCATATACAACAAGGAGCGTGAAGGGGTATTGCGATGTGCGCGTAGGCTGAAGGGTTCAACTTTTTACATAAATGAACAATTTCCTACGGAATCCAGCAGCGTCGCAGGGAACTTGGTCCAACAGTCAGAGACCTGCGGGGCAAAGGCAAAAATGTGCGGTTAGTGCGGGACAAGCTTATTGTGGATGGGAGGCTGTATGATGGTCCGATTATCAAACAAAGCTCGGTGAAGGAGCGACGATCGCCAACCTCTGTTGACACCAACTCAGGCAATAGTGTTCCTTCGTACAGTGCTGTGACTCGGGTAAACACGTCCGCTACATCACCTAACGGTGCGCGCGGCCACAACTCGCGCACCGGAAACCCTCATTCAACGGCGAGTTCCCGCCATGATGGTCACTAGGACAGACAGGACAGTGATGTATCCTTAAAAGTAGGCTCTATTAAGATAAGTTCATGGAACGTGAATCGAGGCCTTCATAATAAACTAACTGATCAAGGTTTTGTAGATATTGTGTCGAGCTCCGATATAATATTTTTATCGGAATGCTGGATAGATAAAAATAGCGATTTAGACTTCAGTAATTTTCAGGATGAGTTTAGCTTTTTTACATTCCCCCGTGAAAGGGGCAAAGGTGGAGGCCTTGTGCTGTTATATAGAGATGGTATCAATGCATCTATTGTTTCTTATGTAGCAGATACGCTTATTTGGGTTAAGATTAAGCAGTCTGTACACCCAGATATATATATTTGTTTTTCGTACATTCCGCATGATAACAATGTTTACTATACCTTGTATGAAACTGATATTTTTGATACCATAGTTAATGGCATCTCTCATTATTCACAACTGGGTACCGTCATCGTTGCTGGCGACCTTAATAGTAGAATAGGTAATGCGTGCGATTACATCGAGTCTGACAATGCACGTGCTCCAGCTATTCATTTTCTATCTGGTGTACTTGACTATGATGTCGATACTGTCATGCCTATCCGAGTATCTGCCGATCACACTGTGAATACGTTCGGCCGCAAACTTTTACAATTATGTAGAAGTACTGGGCTGCGAGTTTGTAATGGTAGAAAACCTAGTGATATCACTGGTAAACTCACTTTTTTTAATCATTTGGGTTCAAGTGTAATTGACTATGTTCTTATAGATAAAAATTCGTTTGATTTGATCACCGAGTTTAAGGTGCGCGATTTTAATGAATGGTCTGATCATGCACCCATCGATTTCAATTTACGTGTAACAACCAGTTGTATGATTGATGATCCCACTAAAAATGTTATTATTGATAGTAGTGAGAATAGTTTTATCAAGTCTTGTGTGTACAGATGGAATGCTGACGAAGAACAACAGATGAGTATTAATTTGGTTAACAACATTACATTATTAAATCAACTTGTTAATGATATCCAGTCTTCTATTGTCTCAATAGACCACGGAATCGATGATTTTGCAGCCGTGTTATGTGATATATTCAGTCCGTGTTCTAAGACTCTGTTCGTTCCGCGTTCCGGTTTTAAAAAGAAACGTCATCTTCATAAGCCCTGGTTTGACGATAAGTGTAGACGACTATATAATACTTATAGACGTAACCTTGCCTCCTTCAATACAGATAGATCTCCAAATAATAGACTATCACTTGTTGAGTCAAAACGTAGTTATAAACGTTATGTAAGACTAGCCAAACGTAGGTACCTCCGTTCGGAAGGGGACCGTATAAGTATGTTGCGCAGGAAAAATCCAAAATTATTTTATAACTATTTCAAGAGCAAATCTAGTTGTTGTCTCAGTGATCTGGATCTTTCAGACTTTTTTGAACACTTTAAAACTGTATGCGGCGGTATTGTTGATGACGAGATCTTTGATAACGTATCTGCAGACGCTAATGTACCTATTTATGACGAATTGGATAGTCCCATTCTACAAGATGAAATAAAGAATGTTTTAACTAACGCCAAGCTGGGCAAATCACCTGGTAACGATAACATGTTGAATGAATTTTTCGTTAAATTTAAAGAAGTTTTTATTCCAGTTCTTTCAAAATTATTCAATGCTATTCTCGATAAAGGGGAATTCCCATCAAGTTGGTCGAAAGGTATAATTTTTCCATTATTCAAAAAAGGCGACCCCAACGATACGAACAATTATAGAGGAATAACGTTGGTTAGTTGCTTGTCCAAATTATTTACAAGTGTTTTAAACAATAGATTACTAAAATGGTCGGAGCAATTTGATATTATCACTGATGCCCAATTCGGCTTTAAACCTGGTCATGGCACCAACGACGCCATATTTGTCTTGTATGGAATAATAAAAAAAGTGCTTGCTAAAAGACGCAAGCTCTACTGCAGTTTTGTTGACTATCGCAAGGCGTTTGATAGTGTGAATAGAAATAAGTTGTTTTTGAAGCTGTGTAAAAGTGGTATAAGAGGTAAATTTTTGAATATTTTGAAGTCCCTTTATGAAGGGTTAAGGTCATGTGTTAGATACAAATCTGAACTATCTGATTTTTTTGCATGCACGCAAGGCTTGATGCAGGGTGAGGGGTTATCTCCCTTCCTTTACTCTTTGTATGTAAACGATTTGGAGAATGAATTTATTAATACATCATGTGATGCACTTTTTCTAAGAGATATTTCTCTGTTTTTGTTGATGTATGCTGATGATACTGTTCTTTTCTCAGAGTCAGCTTCTGGGTTACAGAAGATGTTAGATACTTTGAAACTATATAGTGATAAATGGCAATTATCTGTCAACATAGAGAAAACAAAAATCGTTGTATTCCGAAATGGTGGTAGAGTTAGTTCAAATGACAAATTCTATTTTGAAAATAATGTAATAGAAATTGTTGATAGTTTTAATTATCTTGGTGTCACGCTATACTTTAATGGTAAGTTTACTAAAACTCAACTTAATATAGCTGAACAAGGACGTAAATGTATGTATAAGATTTTGAAAATATGCAATAACTTAGCTTTAAATGTTGAATCAAAACTTAATGTGTTTGATGTCTGCGTATCGCCTGTCCTTAATTACAGCTGTGAAGTTAGGGGTTTTAGCTTGGCTGATCAGATAGAAAAATTACACATTGACTTTTTAAAAAGAATCTTGTATGTTAAAAAGAATACCCCTACGTTTATGTTATACTCTGAACTTGGTCGTTTACCTCTGCAAATTACCTGGAAACTAAGAATAATTAAATATTGGTTAAAATTAACCAAGACTAATAATTGTATTCTAAAGTCATTGTTTAACGACATGATTGTTTGTAATCATAATAGTTGTAACTGGCGGTGCCAAGTTAAAAACTTACTAATGTCTACAGGTTTTGGTGATGTTTGGTTAAATCAAAATGTTGTTAACGAAAAAGTATTTTTACATAATTTCAAACAACGTCTCACTGACAACTTTCTTCAATCAATGAACGAGTTTGTGGAAAACTCTTCTAAATGTTATCTGTACAAATTCTTGCTTGACTCGTTTACCTTACAATATTATTTAACAAAATCAATTCCTGTCGTTTATCTTAGGCTTATTTCCAAGTTTCGAATGTCATCCCATCGTTTACGCATAGAAGAAGGCAGATATTGTAATACCCCAAGGGCCCATAGAATTTGTCTACATTGTAACCAAAATCAAATAGAAGATGAATTTCATTTCATTTTAATTTGTCCTCTATACGCAACTTTACGTAAAAAAATTATCAAAAAATATTATTGGAACCGTCCGTCGTCCTATAAACTTGTACAGTTGCTAGCAGTTCGTAATAGGAAAGAACTTTGTCATTTAGGTAAATATTTACAATCAAGTTTACTATTACGCTCGACATAATGTGCATTGTTTAATTATCATGTGCATGCTTTTTCTTTTTATCTCCAGATAAAAACTGATTACTTCTTACTTCATTTGATTGAGATTCTTCCAATCTTTCAATCATGTACATTACTTCAATTAATCATCTCATTAATATTTTTCTTTTGTCATTTGTATTCTCATGTGCGTACAACTGTCCGCCATCTATCAAATCAGCTTGTCTTGTACAATGTAGGTTATGTTACATGTTATTCAATATTTGTGTAATGTTTTCGACACCCTTATTGTACATGTACACATTAATTACTCTGTATTATGCTGTAATGCTTATGGGCCGTAAGGCTGAAAGTGAATAAACAATACAACAATTTAAACATTTTAAAAACAAACGCGTCTGCATGTGTTCACATAATAAAAACATTGCCACGTTATTAGTACCCACCCTCATTCCCGTTGTGTCCGTGCAGATCTAGCATTCAGCCTCCGCATAAAAGTATTACGTCACATAGAAGAGAATGACGTCAGTGTGACCTCATACGGAATACTTTTTTTTTTTTTAATTCCCGCCTTTTTTAACCCTTGGAATAATGCATTTCTGCGTCAAATGTACCTGTTTTCTGTGTGTCAAAGTTGTGAACATTTTGTTTTTATGATGTTAAGTAATTTAATAAATACAATTGTATTCTTCACTGTCAATTTCGAATCATGCCCACCTAAAATTGCTACTGAAAACTATTAAAACATTTTAACTATTTCGTTTACAATTCACATGCGAGTTCGTCAACTTTGCTTCGAATACATACGGCTAATTCCTCGATGTCATTATAAGAAATTATTCTCTGCGTTTTCCTTTAATGAGATTGACGTAACGTCATCATTTCCTACGTCGTGATTTTTTCTTGCTGATATGATCAAATAAAAGTATTTCCCCACATTTAATTATCAAAGCCATCGATATCAAATTAAGCTCATTTTTGTGAGATGTTTTAATATTTAAAAAAACTACATTTTATACATATTTTTATCGCACTGTCAATAAAATATCACCGATTTCCGCTAAAACCTGTTTTTTCGTTCGATTAGCTTATGTAAGAATAATGAAAAAGTACAAAGTCAAATACATGCCATATCATTTACACAATATATATCGGAAATGGGAAAACAGAAAGTGACATTTTTTACATGAAATGAAATCCAGAGATATTATTGATAGGTATGTATGTTTTGGCTGTTATTGCGTGTAAAGTACAACCAACAGACCCTCACGAAAAACGTTAAATTTTGTTCATAAACAAAACAAAGAAATGACGTTCGATTTAACGTTTTCGACGCAAAATAGCGTAGCGTTACATGACGGCTAGACATGGGAAAATCAATGCAGTGCAGTGGTGTTAGGACACACAATATTTCTAAGTTATGATTCAAAAAGCAGAGTCAGAGAACTTGCAAATGCATGTATTTTTTTATTATGAAAACGCATTTGTCATTTCATTCGAAAGTCACAAACATGTTTTTTTATCTTAAAAAGTCGCATTTTACGGACCGTTACATAACGGCTAGACACAGCAATGTCTAAATTTCCCAAATACTGTCGCTCCAATTTCTATAAACATTTGCAGATCGTTTGAATAGTTTAGGAACTTGCACCAAATCAAATACAGGCAAGTGATATAGCATATTCATCTAGAAATCATATTGCGAATGAACGGACATTTTAAACAACAAAAAACATTACACAAATAATATATATGTGTTTCCTATAATTTTTTCAACTTTCAAAAATGATATCGACTTTCAGGTATCATATAATTAAAGAAAACATTGTTATATACTTTTAAAATTCAAACATTTGCAGAATGGGCCCATATTTTACTTTTAAATACTAATTTATTTAAACGCGCAACCTGTTTATGTTACACATTACATTGGAATAATGGCGAATTTTGACGTTATATCGGCGGTTATTACGTTGGATTCGAAACTTCTATGATACCACTTTTCTGAACAAAATGGTATATAATAACATATATATTTTATCCTTATTCAGATTTTATATGGCGCTGATGTAGCAAAATCCGCGATTTTTCGTATGTGCGTCAACATCTGACGTTACGTCTACAGGAAGTATTATGTATACATTCCAACACAAATGCTTCAGGAGAATCCTGATGATCTATTGGCCACACTGAGAAAGTGCGAAATGAGACAGTAAGTTATTTTTTGATAGTTACGGTCATTCCCCGACTTCGTTTGGAGTTATGAATTATCTTCAAAAGCAAAGTGAAACTATTGTATATAATGTAGATAGATTGCAGAGTAGCCATAGTTTGGTTCGTGGGCAATACTGTTTATTGTATCTTTTGTGTAGATGTAGAGGTTATAGATTAACCGATTTCATAAATTTATTCTGTAATGATTACATCATCAATGATGCGTTTGTACACGATGTCATAATGTATTCATGCTATTACTGTTTGTAATAAAAGTTTAAATAGAACTGTTACACTATGGTGTTTGTCATTTATGGATATGATGGCGTGGTGGGAACACGAAAGTTTGATAAAGTTTTCATGGCCCAGTAGTTTTCTGGTAGCTGGGCCTAGAGAATAATACATGCCTTTTTCCATATCACACCCAGTATCAACCCGAGACTGCAATATCAGCCCAAGGGCCGAAGGCCCGAGGGCTGATATTGGTCGAGGGTTGATACTGGGTGTGATATGGAAAAAGGCGTGTTTTATTCTGTTTATTACATACTTACTAATAAAAACTATTACCTTATGATTTATTTTTATTTTTGAAATATTGAAAAACGATTTTTTTTCCCAAAAGGGGTGTGGTATGGTTTTTCGGGCTGATACGGGTTTTGGGGTGTGATACGGCGGGAGCTGATACGGGTTTTGGGGTGCGATACGGCGGGGGCTGATACGGGTTTTGGGGTGTGATACGGCGAGGGCTGATACGGGTTTTGGGGTGTGATACGGCGAGGGCTGATATGGGTAAGAGCAATTGTGTCGTATCGCATATACAAAAAAAAACCTATTTATTAGCAAGTATGTAATAAATAAGAACAATGGTATTGGTATGTTTGTCAACTTTGTTACAGTTTTCAACCATTTCCACTGAAATGTACCTGAAGTGTTAATAAATACACGTTAAACCATAGAACACCATTCTCGTAAGATTATTAGTGGTACTTTTTTCTGTTGCTATCCGATATGAAGTTTGATTATTGGCAATGCACAAAAAATGAATGAAAGTTTCTTTACCAGTTTTTGAATCTGACTAGTTATCAAAATACGATGCCTAAGTCTTTGAAGAACCGAAAATGACTCGGAGCAAAAGATAGCCGTTTGACTTTTCTTGCTATACAAATGTCTTTAGCTAGATCAATGGCCTATACCTCTGCTGTTAAAATGAAGCACTATCATAGAAATTTGATTGAACTTTTGAGGAAAAAAAACATACCTTTGCATGAACAGTTTCATATGTGAAGTTTATTACCATTTTTTACAATTAAGATTTTTTCATCAGTCAGCTACTTTGCGTTTAAATAAACTTACCAATGGCGTGAATCTGCTGGCCACATAGGGGCACATACATGTATTTAACGATACAATTCAAATTCGAGTGCTTTAAACTTTTTTCCGGGATGCATTTCCCAACGTTTTAAGAAGAAGGTATATTATCAAAGAAATATTTCTTTGCGTAGAAATGTTTAATTTCAAGTTAATTTCTAATCATTAAAGTTGAAAAAAAATTCCACACGAAGGTTTCCATTGTTCTTAGTTAAACATATTGGTTTTTGGGCCTGATCGAAAATAAACAAGATGACCGTTAGGCAGCCATGTTGAGTTTTGAAAATAAAACGTTTGTTGGCGCTTTTTCTCAGAAAGAACAGGAAGGATCTTTTCACGTGATAGTTCCCCATGGTCCTTAGTTATGCATCCAGCATTCTGAGACTGATCAGAAAACCCCATTGGCCGACTTGAATTTTGAGGTGAAAGTTTGTTCTCTAGATTTCTCTAGACAGCTGGAGTAATCATTCTCAAATTTCACACCATGTAACCCAACGTTTTATTGTGCCCTCTATTCCGGGGCACAAAAACAACAAAAATAAATCTGCTGCAGCCATTGCAACACTTTGGATCTTTGACTTTCTTTCTACTTCTAACTACCTTTTCATTTCCTAACTCCTTGCTTGGCAATACCTCAATTCTTAATATAATGTTGAGCGTTCGCCCAACACTCATATTTAGGAAGTGATAAGTATCAGGTATTGGGTCATGTCCCCAGGCCAGGACACACCAAAGTCCTTAAAAATGTAGTTGTTATTCCCTGCTTAACGATCAGCATTAAGGGGACTGGCAGTAACTGGTTCACCCGTTTCCAGTATAATGTGACCGGGCCGAATGCTGTGCTTGATGCCTTCGGTATGGCATTTCAGTGATATCGCACTATAAAGTCGGCATCAGATCCGCGCTTTCATCTGTCTCTTGCATACACACATGCAAGTACGCATACACTACACACATGGAATGTCCTTAAATTACCGTAGCTGTTAATAGGACGTTACACAAAATTTAACCTTACCTAATTTTTCAACACTTACATAACGTCCTTTAGGACTCTTCTGTTCATCGAATCAACCTTTCTTTCGTCTAGATGGTCTCCAATACTTTCACTCTTACCAAACCTGAACAGTTTCGTTGTGTAGCCGATCCGTGTCTGCAGGGTTTCCATCCACGTGTCTTTGGTAAGATCGAGATTATCTTCGAATTCTTAATACGATGGTATCACCGAATCGTGAAACTTAGCCAACAGAAACTTTCGTGCATTTACTTTCCCTTTGTCACATAAAATATTGGCTATTAGTTTAAGTAAGCCAGAGTCGGCCTGATAGATCTCTGGGAATAGCACAATTCTCACGTTCGCTTCCGATAGAGGTCTGTAACCGGGAATGTCTCCTCTTAGAAGTTGGTGTGATTCGACATGGTGTCCGCAAAACATGTCGTTGGCGTTATAAATATCGTAGCTCGTGATCAGGTATCATTCACGTCTGTGACTTAAAAACGAGAGACAATTTTTAGACATGAAGATATGCCTAAAACGCATATATTTTGAAACAAAAATAGTGAATTACCTGTAACACATATCTCATCCTTCCTTACTTGTTAAAAACTGCAATTTAAAATTCAAGGTGTGATACATTAAGAAGCTAACTTAACCGATCACTATTTTGTCTTCTATTTTGTTACTTCTTCAGCCAGTATTATTAACTTAACAAACTGATTATTAATGGAAGATAACTGTACACTTGTAAATGGTAAGTCAGTCAAAACCACGATGTACGGTTGCGTGTTTAAAGATGATTATTAGACAAGTAACAGGCAACCATCAACAGTACTGTTAGCTTTCTTTCCTTCTGAACTCACAGCGATCTAGACAGTTGCATACTGTTAACACCCTGCAGGATTGAGAAAAGAATATACTTGCTGTGACCCAATGCATGTATCGTAAGAGGTGACTAATGTGGAAACCCCCTGAAGAATCGGGGATTTGCTTTTATGCCTTCTCCCTGGGAGACACAAAAGCGACAAAAATAAATCTGCTGCACCCTTTCAAACATTTTGGATCTTTGTTACTTTTAAGTGCTATTTTTCTTTGATTTCCTAGCCTAGCTAATGTTGAACGTTCGCCCAGGTGAGGAAGGCAATGGGCTCTGTTCCCAGGCCGAGACATACCAAAGTCCTTAAAAATGGTAGATGCTAATCCCTTCTTAACAACTGGTTCACTCGTTGTCAGTATAATGTGACCGGACGGGATGCTGTGCTGGGTGCCTTCGGCATGTTATTTTAGTGAGGTAGCACGCTATAGTAGGCTTCAGACCCGCGCTAGCATAAGGAGGCAAAAACACAAACATACCCTGTATTCGGCACGCACACACACACTCACCCCCCCCCCCCCCCCCCCCCCCCCCCCACATACACACACACACACACACTCTCTCTCTCACACACACACACACACAAATACTCACACTAACACTCTCACACGCACACACACACACACGTATACACAACCTACACTGAGGCACGTCCTTACATGACCTTAATTGTAAATAAGACGATACAAAATCAAACCAAACAATTTTCCCCAGTGTGAATTCGCCCTTCACAATTAATAACTTTATTGTTTAACTTTAATATGTTGTTTACTTTCACAAGGGGCGGCGAACAAAGCCAACAATACACCGTAACGAAAATGTCAAGCTGGTATACAAATTAACACTTTCAAAGTTTGTTTTTTGGCATAGTGTTTAACATGATCGAAACAACTAATTTAAGTAAATGCCTTCAAAGGCCCGTTAGCACATGACACAAAATAATACCCATTACTCTGTATGAGCAGCAATTAGTTTGGCCCCTTTACATTCAGTGGAGGCTAACAAGCCTACTCTCCCTCCGAGTCTGGACAAGGGATATAAAACTGAAAACAATAACACCGAATAAAGCGTGCACAAAAAGCATGTAATAAGATCACATTTAGGAAATATTTTAAGTTACAATATTGTCATTGATCAATGCTTTATATACAGTTAAGGTTTTACACGAAAGGATAATAAATATAGGCTAGAGCAATGCGTGTTAATCATCTAAGCGTTTTGAAACCTATAATTACAGAAGGGAATCTATTCCGTCTTTTCGTATTGCAGAGTTATATCCTCTTGTGAGCAGGTATTGATTGTTACGTCATTTGTTTGTAAGAGGAACGTCATCAATTTTTGAGAAAACGACGTAATTTTCTCACACAAACCAATGACGTAACAATCAATACCTGCTCACAAGAAAAGATAACTCTGCAATACGCAAAGACGGAATACCGGAGTCAGTTGACAGTATTACGATAATTGTGCAATGGTTTGTTTGTTTACTAAGGAATCACGCAAATGCGCTGTCAAAGGATTAAAGGTAAAAATATATTTATACTAGAAGACAGACTGATTATAAATGTATATTTGACCATTACTTCACATTAAGGAATGAAAATCAAACCTGCAAGGTACTGCCCTTTAAAGGATGGAAGGGTCCATTGAATATGTGTATTTGTACAGTAGCATATACGGAGGGGCATGAGGGCCATGTCGAGAACAAATTAACTTCATTTTTTTCGTGTTAATAATTTGAAATTTTAAGATAATAACTGGAAATTTCGAAATAATAGCTCGTAATTTCAAGATAATAACTCGTAATTTCTAGATAATAATTTAAAACTTCGACTTAATAACTCGGAATATCGACAGAATAACTGAATTTGTTCGATCTTGATCTTTGTGTAAACCGGCAAAGATATTTGGTATTGAATTCTATAACTTCATCGGTGAAACGTCGAACTCATTCTGTAAACCGGCTCTGTTTCCTGGTCTAATACCTACTTAACATTAAGAAATATACTCTCTGTGAACCGGCATCAAAACACGTTCTATTCCAGTTCAATTTTAAACAACTTCTTCTTAATAACCAAAAGGCCTAGGATGTTGATATATTGTCAGTAGCCTGCTAGGATGAAGGGCTACCACGTTTGATAAAACAAATGACCTTCGCCCATGTTTAAAGTCACAGGGGCCAAATATGTTAAAAACCTTTAAACAACTTCTTCTCAATAACCAAAAGGCCAGGGATGTTGATATTTGGCAAGAAGCATGCTGGGATGGAAGGCTATAACTCTGTTCAACTTAATGTCCTTGTTCGACTTTCAAGGTCACAGGCGTCTAGATCTTTTAATAGGTTCTTATGAATCGAACACTGATATTTTGCCTGTAGCTGTTTTTTTGTTCACTTTTAAGATTGTGAGATTAATAGCAGGTGAGCGATTCAGGCCCATTGGACCTCTTGTTATAACTCGACATGAAAATTAAAAGTTGACCAGTCATTTTCAGCTTTACCGGTTATCATAATACATTATCTTAATAAGCATTGTTTTGCTCATATCGATGGCTATAATTGAAATGATTAATGAATAGAGTTTACCATGAGTGTTGTCCGTAGACAGAGAAATCTCAACACGAGGGTTAGAATGCTCTTCCTCCACGACAGGCGGGCATGCATTTAGTTCTTTTTTAATTCATAGGTTTGATGAAACCTGAAGTTAAAATCAGAAATCTATAAACAGCACAGTTTACTTCATTTTTTATCTAAAAAGAAACAACTGAAACATATCAGTTAAAGATAACATTTCTGATAACAGGTACACAAATAATTCGCAGTCAACACAACAGAACTGTTTCCAACGCCGACATCATAGCGTGCGGACGCTGTCTTTCCCGAGGAGAAAACAGGTTTCACGGGTGGATTCCTGTCTTTCCCAGACAAGTGTGGGAGAAAACAGAAATCAGTCTACTGTTACCCAATGCGTGGGTGGATTGTGCTAACCCCCCTGCAGGATTGAGTTATTTCTTTTGAAAACCTGACTTTACGAACTCCAAAGGGATGGACGACCTGATCGGATATTATTAAAGTGTTCAATTAGATCCTTTAAAATACCAGATAAACCCAAAATGAATATGCCCTTTTGTCGCTATTCTGAACGTCCTTTAAAGTTAACTATCGGTAAGTACAGAATTACAACAGAAACATGATCTGACATTTACAGAAACACTGTGACCTACATAGAGGTGTGAAATCATACACACGCGTGTTCTTATCATTCTAAAGGTCAAGAGGTTATTTCCTCTTATCAACAGATCAGACAATTTCAGTACATTATCAAGCGTATACATACATTATTCCATATTCTATGTGTATGTGGAGAAAATGATAATGAAAGGATTTACAGTGTCTTCATTTCTGCTCATTCATGCTATCTTGTTTGTGATTGGTTCATTGTTACTACTACATCGAACCAATGAGCTCCATCAAGAGTACGAATATGAAACTTCACGAATGAATATTCTTCAGGGGAGATGCAACTCCGAAGTATCTGATGAGCAGATCATTGGGGTATGTCTTACTTACGGATTAAAATGCGTCTCTTAATAACATCAATATGCAACGGTAGTGTTAGCTCACCTGAAGGGATTATGCCGTTGAGCGGCATCCGTCGTCCATCCGGCGTCAATACTTTTTAAACGACTTCTTCTCAATAACGAACAGGTGAAGGGTGATGATATTTAGCCAGCAGCAAGCATGGTTAAATGGCAACAACAACTGTTTTAATTAATGACCTAGACCAACTTTCAAGGTCCCTTTTGTCATATATAAATAGGATCTTACATGAGTTTCCATTTCATATGAGATTTATGAAACGAGTCTAAGAATTTTCATTTAAGCAAGCCTCTGGCGAGCTAAAATGAAAAATTTCATCAATTTCATATGAAATGAAAACGAGTATAAGATCCTTTTTATCACATAATCAAGATTTGCGGCATTTTTTCATGTAAAATGAAAATAAATCATAACTACCTCTTATTATATTTTTTTCATTCATGTTATTTGGTCAGTAGTCTGTTGGGATGAATGTTCTTTGATCGACTATAAATGTCACCAAGACCGAATGATAAAAACAGTTCAAACGTTTTTCTTCTGAATGACGAAATGGTAACTAGGGTGATGATGTTTTTGGCAAGTCGCCTGCCTGTGTGAATGACTTCCGTACTTTAATCAAATGAAATACCTTGACCCTTCTCCATGGTCAAATGGGTCAAAAAAAATCAAAACGATGCTCTAATAAAGGGCTATCAAATTTGTAAATTTTCTCAAAGGTCACAGGTGTCAAATTTAATTTAACCTAAACATAAGGCAAAATATCTTTTAAGTTTGCTAACAACATGTCCGGATAAAGGGCTACCGAGTTTGTTCAAATGAACGAACGTTAGTCACTTTCAAGTTCACAGAGTGCAAATGTGTAAATAATTCTTTAAAACAGATTTTTTAAACAACCAGATGGTGGTGATATTTTGCCTGTAGCTTAATATAACCCATTTTAATATATTCGACCTATGTGCCTGTTTTAAGTTACGTGTGTAATATAACACCAAGTAAGCGAGGGAGGCCCATTAGGACTCTTGTTCAAACGTTATACCACTGTGCCTTGTTTTTTGGGGTTTAGGGTCAAATTACAACAAAAATCATTTAAAAACCTATCTGTATCTGTGAAATGTATATATGTGTCCTGGAGGCGGTCGTAAGAGGCGACTAAATTTGGGACCTTATCTCTTCTCTCCTTTCTAAATAACTTTCTTTTTCCTAATGTCTCCCCTGACAATGCCTCACTTTTGGCCATTTGTTGAGCGTTCGCCCCTCTGAGGAAGGCTTTGGGTTCTGTCCCCTGGCCGAGACATACCAAAGTCTTTAAAAATGGCAGTTTCTACTCCTGCTTAACGCTCAGCAAATAAGGAGTGGGACGACTGGTTCGCCCGTTGTCAGTATAATGTGACCGGGTGGGGCGTCCTGCTGGGTGTCTTCGGCAGTATGTTTCAGTGAGGTAGCACTATAAAGTCGGCATCAGTTCCGCGCTATTACAAGAAGACAAACACGAACATATCGCAGCCTCCCAAAATACACACACATACACTACACGCATGCATCTTGCACACAGGGGAGGCCGTCCTTAAATGACCTTAGCTGTTAATAGGACGTTAAACAAAATCAAACAAACAAACAAACAAACAAATGGAGGCGGTAAACTGTATCTGCCTCCGGTATATAACACTGATTGGATGCCTATATTATGTTATTGTTTCCTCACTACTTGAATACAGTGTCAAAGGCATCAAACACAATTGTCAATACAGTCATATCATACTGAAAACGGGGATAGGATCAACTTTAATAAAATATACCTGTCCGCATATGTCCTAGCTTTTGCGAGGAAGTTAAAACCCAAGTAAACAAACTGTTGAAGGTTTGTCGAAAGAAGAAGATATATCTTTGAAATTGGCTGAAAATTGTCGCCTTCCGAAAGCACCTGTCAACTTAAGCCTATAAATTGACAGTTGGCAATATGGCTGTGCTTCATTACAAATAATATAGAAATAACATCTTTAGTAAATTAAAATTCAACGGTCGCCAGAGTTTAGCGTGTATATTCGTTCCTTATTTATTAGACATACAACATAGAAAATATAGTAATTGGTAGCGATATTGATATTGAAAGTGAAAAACTAATATGCCCGGTGTTAATGAAAGTCATGCTATTGTTGTTTTTACTAGGAATTGAAAAATGTATTGGAGGATATGACAAAGAGCCGGCCTCATCGCGCTGCACATTTTCAAAGTAGAGTAAAGAGACAGCTATCTATGCATGGTATGGTTGAAGAAATACTTCGTCTTCAGGTAAGTCTAAATAATTCACGTTACCTATAACAAGCTAATTCCGTCTTTGCGTATTGCGGAGTCATCTTCTCTTGAGAGCAGGTATTGATTGTTACGTCATTGGTTCGTGTGAGAAAATTACGTCGTTTTCTCAAAAATTGATGACGTTACTCTCACAAACAAATGACGTAACAATCAATACCTGCTCACAAGAGGAGATAACTCTGCAATACGAAAAGACGGAATAGATACCCTTCTGTAATTATAGGTTTCAAAACGCTTAGATGGTTAACACGCATTGCTCTAGCCTATATTTATTATCCTTTCGTGTAAAACCTTAATTGTATATAAAGCATTGATCAATGACAATATTGTAACTTAAAATATTTCCTAAAGATAAATCTGCAATACGCAAAGACGGAATAACACTCTTACATTGGAGATATTATAGACAGGAGTTTAGGATTTCAAACTGTAATACATAGAGATCAAATAATAGTCACTGACATTTTCATAACCATTGAAACAGACAGCGATTACAGCTGGATCATCACATAAAACAACACGATATGTTTGCTCCTTGATTTTGATCAGAAATAAACTACGCGTGGCATTTCGGTTCATTGTGTTGATTATCTACAAATTCAATTGAGCGATATCTGGTATCATCTTTGCGTAGTCACTGTGCGGTGGCGGCTTTCCATCTTTTCCAATCGTCACCACAGTATCACTCTTCAGTAGCAGCATTAGTAACATCGTCTTTTTAGAGGAACAGGGTTTAGATTTGTCATCGTCGCAATTATATCCAGCTTCTTTTGTTGTCCGCTGGTATGTGATTGGTGTCACCCATGTTGACGGGCTTGACGACCACGTGGTTGTGGACGAGGAAGAGGTGGGCGTAGAAGTCGTAGTACTGTTTGGTGTTGTAGTTGTATTGGTAGGTGTTGTAGTTGTACTGGAAGGTGTTGTGGTTGTTGTGGTAGTTGTTGTAGATTCGGGCGTTGTGGTTGTTGTGGTTGTTGTGGTAGTTTCTGACGTTGAACCACCAGGAGCTGGTGGAGGAGGAACCCTCGGACTTATTTGCCGTTCAACTGACTTGTAATCTGCAAGACAAAGAGAATTAATTTTATTTTCATTTTCTAAAAAGTAACGATTTTAATTAAACATGTGGCTATTGATACATTATTGCACAAAATAGATATTGAAATCACTTGAATTCCACTAAGTATATGCAAAACAAAGTATGATGGTCGGGGTAGTTGTCGTGGTAGATGTTGTAGTTGAAGTGGTTGAACCGGAGGAAGAAAAGGATGAACCATCACCTGCAGGTGGAGAGGGGACGCGTGGGTGTCCGTCGGAGTCTTGTGTAGAAGAAACAGTCGAAACAAGAAACTTAGGTATAAGCGCCATGTGATGTTCAGCGTCATGCATGCCATCCTCGATTTTTCCCAAAACAATAAATGGAGACAGATGAGTTATACATACATCTATTATGAATGCCTAGCGCTTGCTGGACAATTACTTTTTGCTTTGATGTTGGACGATTGCTCAATTGAGGAAGGCAGCGGTTCTGTCCTCTGGCTGGGACATACCTAAGTCCTTAAAAGGATAGTTGTTATTCCCTGTTTAACGTTCAGCATTAAGGGTAATGGCAATAACTGGTTCACCCGTTGACAGTAAAAGGCGGAATGCTGTGCTGGGTGCCTTCGGCATGGTATTTCTGTGAGATACAGTAGCATTATAAAGTCGGCATCGGATCCGCGCTATCACAATGAGCCAAATACACCAACATGCCTTGCCTCCAGCACACATACACAACACATGAATGCACGTCTTTAAAGGATCGTAGCAGTTAATAGGAAGTCCAACCAACTAGAGAGGAGCATGTGAGAAGATTCTATTGTACACATTTTAAAGGGTCATTTAGTCAAATACCACCTTGACATTAGACACTGACAAATATATATACCCTAACGGAAGTGGACTTACCTGAGGATGACATGACCCAATGCCACCGTCCAGTGTGGTCATATTTATCTGTTGGGAAAGCAGGTGAAAAATATAGCTACGACTGAATTAGTGCAACTTCCGAACCGTTCAGTGAAAAGTGAATGGGAACCACAATAACGACAAAAAACCAAAAACAAAATGATTCTGACGTCATATATAATCACTTAGAAACCTGGGATATGTATACTTTCTTTTTATGTGATGATTATTACTGTTTTATAATTAATATATGTGATTATCTCCCTTCACTTGTAATATAATATGTTATTGTTATTTTTACATATGTTTCTCGCAATAATAGCTCTCAAGAGCTAATGTTCCTTGTTTACCTGTATGCGACGTTAAATAAAGTTTCTTGTATCTTGTTTATCTTGTATATATAACACATTCATGTCGCTTTGAACTTTTATAAATAGAAACATGTTCAATTTAAGAATTCGCGAAAGAGGGTACTGTAGGTAAAGTTTACAAATGCACGGCAGACGATAAAAAAAGGGGGGGGGGATTCTGTCATACATTAACCTTTCCTGTGTATTGTAGTGCGATGATCAGCCTCGATATATAGCATGTCACGTAAAGTATGTAAGAGGCAGGGTATGTTGGTGTACTTGTCTCATTATGCGCGGATCTAATGCCGACTTTATAGTGCTATCTCACTGAAATAACACAGTACAGCTTTCCGCCCTGTCACATTAAAATGACAGGAAGTGAATGTTAAGCAAGAAACTTATTATGGACTTTTTATGGAATGTCTCAGCATGGAGATGGAACCCATTGCCCTCCTCACCTGGGCGAACGTTCAATATTAAAGTCAAATGTGAGGTTTGACCAAGCAAGGCGCCAGGAACCAAAATATAGTTAGAAGTAGAGAGAAATACAACCGGGTCAGACCAGACATAGTAAGACAACCCAAAAGTGTCGGTATGTGTTTACAACATGATAAACGGTGAAATTCACCACTTTGATATATAACAATGATCCACGAGCACAATCGTGTGTTATTATCAATTTCAATGATAGTTTATATACGTACCAGGTTCTGCCATTTCGAAATTGTCAGATATTCCCTTGTTCATTTTGCTCCTTGCAAATTCCGAGGAACTCTCACTACTCGAAACAGCCCCGATTAAGTTGATGACTAAGCAGAGAGCGAAGAAGTGAACCATTTTCCTGGAGTGAGTTGTTTCTCCCTATGCTGGATGATGAGATATGCTAGTGTTTCCAGACGGGCAGACGATTTAAACTGAAAATGCGCATATAGCTTATACCTAGAGCGATAGTTGATCACTTAGCGTTTCTTTGTTTAAATATGATCCAACCCTTCTGTACTAGTGCCAGAAATGCCTGTAGACATGATGAAGTTCTGACCACACATATACGCCCACTTGGGTTGATTATTGTGCGTTTCCATTAGTGTTTCTATTATTTACTGATGTGTCCGTCAGACACAATTGCTTTAAGTGAAGATTTGAATAAGAACTAATAAAAAAATACTAAATGAAAATGTCTTGTCTGTAAAGATCTTAATAGATAATTATGTCGTGACAAGTTAAGAGTTCACCGTTTTTTAGGTTACCTTATGCAAATTTTCAGTTGACCTGTTTCAGTTGTCCGTCGTCCGTCCGTTCACAATTCACAATTCACATTTTGAATTCTTTCCCAAAACTACTAAACCAAAGGCGAACCACATTGGTAAATATTATGAATTTAACTCCCCAGGAACCTGAAGTGTTGGAAACTTCAATATCCGTTTCCTCCGAGTCAACTTTTCCCCTGCGAAGAGGGTACCGTTTTCTAAAGTTTAAGGGAGAAATAATAAGTTTGTTTGTATTTTATTTGTTTTCATTGAGAGTAAGTTCAGATTTGGTTGGATTTATTTTGTCTTTGAGATTGTTTGTTGGTATGAATTATACCCTCTGTCATATCCAATCACTTTATCTTTAGATTCATGTACAATTCTACTTCCTGTAGATGTAAATGGGATTGGGTTATTATCGATCATTATTTCCTTTGTTACGACCTAATAACATGGAGGAGGTCAGTAGGGCCAAATTAACATATGAAAATAGCATGTTAAAGGGAATGACATAGAAAATAACGAAAAAGGTAAAATACAAACATCAACCTGAATATTAAAGTATCTATGGCAAGCTAGATCCTTCGAAACACATCCTCTGTTGTTAGGTAATCTAAACATGTTGATACATTTTCGAAAACAGGTGTAACACTTGTTGGATACTGATAGCATACCTTCTCATCTTGGTCGAGGACACCATGTATATTTACCCTTATCACTGGTTCATGCATTTCATGAACTAAGCTGTTAATAGGACGTAAACAAAAACAAAATTATCACAATNGGGGGGGGGGGGGGGGGGGGGGGGGGGGGGGGGGGGGGGGGGACCATTAGAAGTTACTATTTTAGGTAAATCATTCCCATCCCTATCCCGGTGTTCTCTTAACCTTATCGGGCTAATTGTCATTAGATGAGCACGCTACTCTCAACTGATAACACAAAAGCCTAAGGCTCATTCTTCGAGTATTAAACTTTGAATCACCTGAGTTGTTGACACTAGTTCCATTTAACGTTCAGGTGTGCACAATACGCTGTTCTGTACAAAGATTCCTATCATTTGTATTAGGGTTCCATGGACAAAGACGTTCGTCGTTATTACATTAACGTTCAAATGAATGACCTTCGCCGCTTATCAAGGTCACAGTGGTCAAATATGTTGAAATATTTAAACGAATTCTACTGATACACTAATAAACACTCCGAGATGAAGGGCTACCAAGTGTTTGCAAATAAATAACCTTAACCTATATTTAAGGTCACAGGGGTCAAATATGTTCAAAACTTTTAGACAACATCTTCTAGAGTAATGATATTTGGCCAGAGGTATACTAGCATAAAAGGCTATACAGTCCTTGTTCGACTTTCACAAAGGACATTTATTTAAATCTTTTAATAGATTCATTTGAATCAAAAACTGACTGTTTGCCTTTAACTGTATTTAAGTCCACTTTTTAGAATAGTGTCAGATCAATACCAGGTGAGCAATTCAGGCATATTGGGCCTCTTGATTTTTCAATCCTCAATCCCCGACCTGCAACGGTGAATGATACTAAAGTAATACCGTATGATATTGAGCCTTTGATACAGTAGTCAACAGTATGCTCACATCGTTTCAAAACCTGACGACAATGATGCCTAACCTTTGACGACGTTGTCTACATGATATTGTATATTGACGACGTTATTTACATGACAATATTTACATTCGCTCCCATTGAAGCTATGTAAACCGTGACTGCGTATACATTACGGTATATGCAGTGACATTCCTTGGAGACCATTGTTTCCTACTGATGACGTAATTTACATTGTGACGTCATAATGGTAACGTTGGAGATCAATCGCTGCTCGCAGGCTGTAGGCTGTTCATTTGTTTGGATTTACGCACGTTACGGAGATTTTGTACCATTATAAAAGCAAATGTATTGGAGTTAGATATATTCTGAGTGTACTATCATAGTAGGAAAATATGTAAATATAAGAATTGATCTTCAGTTTGACTGCGTATACGGTAGTATGAACGCAGTTGGCAACGAACATATTCTTTATGGAGTGCTTACGCGCTCCATAGAATATGTTCGTTGCCAACTGCGTTCATACTACCGTATACGCAGTCAAAATAAAGGTCAATCCTTAATTGTATATTGACGACGTTATCTACATAACATTGTATATTGACGACGTTATCTACATGACATTGTACATTGACGACGTTATCTAGACGACATTTTATATAGACGACGTTTTCTACATGACATTGTATATTGACGACGTTATATACATGACCTTGTATATTGACGACGTTATCTACATGACATTGTACATTGACGACGTTATCTAGATGACATTTTATATAGACGACGTTTTCTACATGACATTGTATATTGACGACGTTATCTACATGACCTTGTATATAGACGACGTTATCTACATGACATTGTATAATGACGAGGTGATATACATGCCATTGTTTATTGACGACGTTGTCTACATGACATTGTATATTGACGACGTTATCTACATGACATTTTTTATTGACGACGTTGTCTACATGACATTTTATATAGACGACGTTGTCTACATGACATTGTATTTTGACGACGTTATCTACATGACATTGTATATTGACGACGTTATCTACAGGACATTATATATTAACGACGTTATCTACATGACATTGTATATTTTCGACGTTATCTACATGACATTGTATATTTTCGACGTTGTCTACATGACATTGTATATTGACGACGTTATCTACATAACATTTATATTGACGAGGTGATATACATGACATTTTATATTGACGACGTGATCTACATGACATTGTATATTGACGACATGATCTACATGACATTGTATATTGACTACGTTATCTACATGACATTGTATATTGACTACGTTATCTGCATGACATTGTACATTGACGACGTTATCTGCATGAGATTGTATATTGACTACGTTATCTACATGACATTGTACATTGACGACGTTATCTACATGACATTGTATATTGACGAGGCGATATACATGACATTTTATATTGACGACGTGATCTACATGACATTGTATACTGACGACGTGATCTACATTGTATATTGACGACGTGATCTACATGACATTTTATATTGACGACGGTATCTACATGACATTGTATAATGACGACGTTATCTACATGACATTTTATATTAACGACGTTATATACATGACACTACATGACATTGTATATTGACGACGTGTATATTGACTACGTTATTTACATGACATTGTTTATTACAACGTTGTCTACATGATATTGTATATTGACGACATTATCTCCATGACATTGTATATTGACTACGTTATTTACATGACATGGTATATTGACGACGTTATCTACATGTCATTTTATATTGACGACGTTATCTACATAACATTTTATATTGACGACGTTATCTACATAACATTTTATATTGACGACGTTATCTACGTGACATTTTATATTGACGACGTTATCTACATAACATTTATATTGACGAGGTGATATACATGACATTTTATATTGACAACGTTATCTACACGACATTTTATATTGACGACGTTATCTACATAACATTTTATATTGACGACGTTATCTACGTGACATTTTATATTGACGACGTTATCTACATGACACGTTATCTACATGACATTTTATATTGGCGACGTTATCTACATGACATTTTATATTGGCGACGTTATCTACATGACATTTTATATTAACGACGTTATATACATGACACTACATGACATTGTATATTGACGACGTTACCTACATGACATTGTATATTGACTACGTTATTTACATGACATTGTATGTTGACGTTATTTACATGACATTGTATAATGACGACGTTATCTACATGACATTTTATATTGGCGACGTTATCTACATGACATTTTATATTGGCGACGTTATCTACATGACATTTTATATTAACGACGTTATATACATGACACTACATGACATTGTATATTGACGACGTGTATATTGACTACGTTATTTACATGACATTGTTTATTACAACGTTGTCTACATGATATTGTATATTGCTACATGACATTTTTTATTGACGACGTTGTCTACATGACATTTTATATTTACGACTTGATCTACATGACATTGTATACTGACGACGTAAACTACATTCGTTATTTACATGACATTGTATATTGAGGACGTTATCTACATGACATTATATATTGACGACGTTATCTACATGACACGTTATCTACATGACATTTTATATTGGCGACGTTATCTACATGACATTTTATATTGAGGACGTTATCTACATGACATTATATATTGACGACGTGATCTACATGACATTTTATATTGACGACGCTATCTACATGACATTGTATAATGACGACGTTATCTACATGACATTGTATATCGCCGAGGTGATATACATGACATTTTATATTGACGACGTTGTCTACATGACATGTATATTGACGACGTGATCTACAAGATATTGTCTAATGACGACGTGATCTACATGACATTGTATATTGACGACGTGATCTACAAGATATTGTATAATGACGACGTGATCTACATGACATTGTATATTGACTACGTTATTTACATGACATTGTATATTGACGACGTTATCTACATGTCATTGTATATTAACGACGTTATCTACATGACATTGTATATTGACGACGTGATCTACATGACATTGTATATTGACGACGTTATCTACATGACATTGTATAATGACGACGTGGTGTACAGGACATTGTATATTGACGACGTGATCTACATGACAGTGTACATTGACTACGTTATTTACATGACCTTGTATATTGACGACGTTATCTACATGACATTGTATATATTGACGACGTTATCTACATGACATTGTATAATGACGACGTGGTGTACAGGACATTGTATATTGACGACGTGATCTACAAGACATTGTATATTGACGACGTTATCTACATGTCATTGTATATTAACGACGTTATCTACATGACATTGTATATTTACGACGTGATCTACATGACATTGTATATTGACGACGTTATCTACATGACATTTCATATTGACGACGTGATCTACATGTAATTGTATATTGACTACGTTATCTACATGACATTTATATTGACGATGTTATCTACATGACATTGTACAGTTGTGGGATCGCACAATGTTACACGATGTACGGTGTGCGCACGATGTGTGGACGGTGTGTGAACGGTGTGTGCACGATGGGCTAACGATAAAAAGCTGGACGATCATTTCTTGCGCACACATGTGCGCACAATGGACGGACGTTGTGCGATAACAATCGTGGTTGGTGTAAATTGAGTAATGCCTCAACAATACATACAGTTTCATGTTTAAACATATAAACTTGATGTTTACTTATGTTTCTATATTCTAGCAACATCTATATACTTATCTTTCTGTCTATAAATTCCTATATTTAGGAATTGTGTTTTCTGTGTTTTATACAAACTTAATCGACACATGTAAAATTACAACACCCGTATATAGGTAAACATAACCATTGTGTACATGTACCTGGACCGTAGTTTTCCCCCCGCCTGGGGCACTTACGTAACTCGTCGGGTAAGGCCGGGGGGGGAAAATCCAGGTGAAGGGGAGCTATAGGCAAACGAATGCAAATAACAAATACTATTCCTTACGGTCAAACGGTATCGCATATCAACTCTGTGTGTCAGGCACTGGTCAGGTAAAACTCATCAAGTTGTTATTTACCTGTTCTGTTACCTTGGAGCCAAACCCATTCTTGACAGCCTATAACGGTGGCTGTACTACTGTGTAACACGCATTGTGAAATTGTGAAATTGTATAATCTTGATTATTTTGATGAGAAACTACAGATATATAAATAGTGTAAATTATCGCATACAAGCCTTCCTTATTTTTGTCATTCCGTAATTTTGATCTACAAATGGTACCAAATCGCACAGTTGTGCGGAGGAAAGCGCACAACGGGGCGAACGATTGCTAAATCGCACGTTTGTGCGCACCATGTGTGGACGATGTGCGGACAGTGTGTGAACGGTGCGCACGTTATTTTTGGTGCATTGTGCGGTCTCACAACTGTATATTAACGACGTTATATACATGACATTTTATATTGACGACGTGATCTACATGACATTGTACATTGACGACGTGATCTACATGACATTGTATATTGACGACGTTGTCTACATGACATTGTATATTGACGACGTTGTCTACATGACATTTTATATTTACGACGTGATCTACATGACATTGTATACTGACGACGTGATCTACATGACATTGTATATTGACGACGTTATCTACATGACATTGTATATTTACGACGTGATCTACATGACATTGCATACTGACGACGTGATCTACATGCCATTGTATATTGACGAGGTGATATACATGACATTGTATATTGACGACGTTGTCTACATGACATTGTTTATTGACGACGTTGTCTACATGACATTTTATATTTACGACGTGATCTACATGACATTGTATATTGACGACGTGATCTACATGACATTGTATATTGACGACGTTATCTACATGACATTGTAGATTGACAAGGTGATATACATGACATTGGATATTGACGACGTTGTCTACACGACATTGTATATTGACGCCGTGATCTACATGACATCGTATATTGACGAGGTGATATACATTACATTGTATATTGACGACGTTGTCTACATGACATTGTATATTGACTACGTTATATACATGACATTGTATATTGACGACGTTGTCTACATGACATTGTATATTGACGACGTTATCTACATGACATTGTATATTGACAAGGTGATATACATGACATTTTATATTGACGACGTTGTCTACATGACATTGTATATTGACGACGTTATCTGCATGACATTGTATATTGACGACCTACATGTAATTGTATATTGACTACGTTATATACATGACATTGAATATTGACTACGTTATTTACATGACATTGTACATTGACGACGTTATATACATAACATTGTATATTAACGACGTTGTCTATATGACATTGTATATTGACGACATTGTCTGCATGACATTGTATATTGACGATGATCTACATGACATTGTATATTGACTTCGTTATATACATGACATTGTATATTGACGATGATCTACATGACATTGTATATTGACGGCGTTGTCTACATGACATTGTATACTGACGACTTTATCTACATGACATTGTATAGATTGACGACGTTATCTACATGTCATTTTATATTGACGACGTTATCTACATAACATTGTATAATGACGAGGTGATATACATGACATTGTATATTGACTAGGTGATATTCATGACATTTTATATTGACGACGTTGTCTACACGACATTGTATATTGACGACGTTATCTGCATGACATTGTATATTGACGACATGACATTGTATATTGAGGACGTTATCTACATGACATTGAATATTGACGACGTTGTCTACATACGTTATTTACATGACATTGTATATTGACTTCGTTATATACATGACATTGTATATTTACGACTTTATCTACATGACATTGTATATTAACGACGTTGTCTACATGACATTGTATATTGAAGACGTTATCTACATGACATTGTATATTGACGACGTTATTTACAAGACATTGTATATTGACGACGTTATTTACATGACATTGTATATTGACGACGTTATCTACATGACATTTTATATTGACGACGTTATCTACATGACATTGAATATTGACTACGTTATTTACATGACATTGTATATTGACGCCGTTATCTACATGACATTGTATATTGACAACGTTATTTACTTGACATTGTATATTGACAACGTTATCTACATGACATTGTATATTGACAACGTTATTTACTTGACATTGTATATTGACAACGTTATCTGCATGACATTGTATATTGACAACGTTATTTACTTGACATTGTATATTGACAACGTTATCTGCATGACATTGTATATTGACGACGTTATTTACATGACATTATCTACAAGACATTGTATATTGACGACGTTATCTACATGACATTGTATATTGACAACGTTATTTAGATCACATTGTACATTGACGACGTTATCTACATGACATTTTATATTGACGACGTGATCTACATGACATTGTATATTGACGACGTTATCTACATGACATTGTATATTGACGACGTTATTTACATGACATTGTATATTGACGACGTCTGTTTGTCTTACAGTACAGACAAATTGATACATGACATAAAACTGTTAAAAGAAAGACCATATGGTAAGTGTGTCGAATAGGTAAATGATAACATTTTAGTGTCAACATTGAAAATGAATTTATTTGAAATGTGTGAGAATGGATAATAAATACATGTTTGCATTGAACATTAATTTTATTTATGTTGTAAGTTATTTCAACTTATATTGCTCACTTGTGTAGGCTATTGGCCCGGATGTTATCACGCGTGAGTTCGAAGGCGCATGCGTTATCCACTGCGCCACCCAATGACCCTGTCCTGCTTGTATTGGTTTGTCGTCCTATTATCAGTAGTGCTGGGGTCGGTATGTTAGGGTATTTTCGTATTTTGCATCAGATCGTCTCTATCAAAGTGTACTTTAAAACTCGTTTATATCTGTCGGCAGGAGGCGGTTCTGGAGAAACACTGTCAGCAAAACAGCACCATTTGTACCAAAGGTAAGCCGTGAAAAAGCAATATTACACTTTAGCAACAACAGAATGGTATGTGTGATAATTTGGTTTTAATATTTGCTTTTATTTCGTTTGCCGTCCTATTAATATCTGAGGTCATTTAAGGACTACACCCATGTGAGCAAGGGACTATATGTTGGTGTATTTGCCTCTTTTCGATAGCAATGTTTTTATAGTGCTATATCTCACTAATATACCTTGTCGAAAACACCCGGTATACTATTCCGCCTTGTCGCATTATACTGCCTAATAGTAAACTAGTTGCTGACATTGTCACTCTTGTTGAACGTTAAGCAGGAAATAACAACTACCATTTTAAGGCATTGCTATGTCCCAGCCCGGTGACAGAACCCATTGCCTTCCCAACTTCGGCAAACGGTCAACACGGAGGCCAAAAATTAGGTTTTCGATTTATTGATTTCAATTCAACAGATCCAAGGGTCCAATTGCAGAATTGATAACAATGATAACAACAGTATAATAAAATATCACAGATAAATACATACAAACAATATTAAGAAAAGTGTAGCATGCATACAAAAGCATTAAATCATTTAAAACATACTGCCTTTAGGCGAGACTTAAAAGAAGGCAAGGTACAATCAGACTTAAAAGAAGGCAAGGTACAATCAGACTTAAAAGAAGGCAAGGTACAATCAGACTTAAAAGAAGGCAAGGTACAATCAAATATACAGTCAAGCTCACGGGCATTTCTGTTGAAAGTTCTTACTGCACGATGGATAGTGCTAATTGTTCGAACATCAATCCGACCTGTAGGACAACTATATTGTAAAATCCTAGCAGAAATTTTCTCGGAACTGAAATACCAATCTTTTCTACTAAAAACGACCAGTCGAACAGCCCATGTCCAGATAGTGTCGTCTGCTTTCCAAAGAAAGCAGATTAAAATGTTCACATATATTAGAATAAGATTAATGAATATGGAAATTAAAATTTACCTTAAAGCACAAAAATTAAAAAAAAAATGTACTGATTCTATCTGGTGTATAAAAGTAGTTTGGTGCGGTGACCAGATCTCGCTGTAATACTACAATTGACTTCTGACTAAACGTATATGCAATGACCTTATTACCAGTACGTTTTTAAAATGTTTACATAAACGTTTTAAAAATCAGAGCATTTGCATACCTTGTGACACAACGTTTTTAATATGGTGGGAGAAGTTAAGATTACCCGATATTCAGACTCCTAGGTCGGCCTAAGAGAGTCGCTAAAAACAGAAAAGGGAGGAGAAAATAAAACTAAGTAGAAGACAAAAAAGCAAATCCCCATATGAAGATATTTATAGAAAAGGACACAAACAGAATGTGTGCAAGTTATGGTGTACAACATTATGAAACCAAATCAATAATTGCTATCAGTTGTGGTAACTTTCGGCTGAATCTACCAGCTGGTCCATCGTGTGTTCATATGGAGGCCTTTACTTAGGAAGACATCATCGACAAAAAATAACAAGTTGGGAACAAAACGAGATGAAAACTGTGCTTAGTTGAAAACGAAAATAAATAGAAGGAAAATGAGAAAGAACACATATCGATCTCTAATGTTCGAATGGGGTTAGATCAACTTTCCTTTTTTCAATGTTCCAAAACGAGGCCGAAAACAATTGTTTGTCATATTCCACTGCGAATTGTAAGAATACGGAATAATCTTCCGGGAAATGTGATTTTATCACCGACTGTAAATATTTTTTAAAAAGATTCGGTTAGCATTGGGAGAATCGGGAATTATATATCTTAGATACGTTAATGATCCAAATTCTATCACATGCATCTATTGTTGATATGTCATTGCAATGAGCCCGGTGTAAATGGTCCTCATTGGTCCTTTATCGGTAAAAACCCCCTATTTTATGTGTTTACAGGACACAAAGGATCACTTGGTGTGAAGGGATTCAGAGGTAAGTCATAAATAAATGATGTTGTGTTTTAGGAATAACATTCATCGGTCTGGTGTTATTAACTAACGCTAAGTTTCTTTTGAACACAAACAGTTATTGAAAGCGTAGTTTGCGAGCTTTCCGAAAGTGTGGTTCCTTTGTCAAGCCATTACACTGCTGGGAATAATTCACGTAGCCACACAGTTCCGATCCAGTAAAACATAGCTGTCAGAATAATATCGAGATATTGTAATGCGGATTTACCTCTTCCGGAAATCGGGGTCCGGTCCCCGGATTTGATATTAGACACGGAAGCAGGTTATCCGGGGTTCGTTGAGTTTTACCGCCATTTTAAAAGGTTGCACTGAAAACTCGGACGATCTTTGTGTTGTTATTGAAGAACACAGCCAGCCATCCGGCATAACAAGTGGTGTCAGAAGTGGGATTTTGCTTATACGCCCTGCAGGGAGTCCAAAACCCGTTTCTTTTTGTGTAATGTATTGCAATTCGTACCTCAAAGTGGACAGAGGTCTGCTACAGGTAATCGCGCTGCATTGTGTGTTTGTGGGTTGTTACTCGTCATTTAAATGATTATTTTGTAATTTGATTACTATAACTCATTTTTTATTTTCACAAAGTAAGAGCACAATAACTAATTTACTCGGTTTGGGTAATTTACTGTTTTGTGTGCCTATATTTAGCCTGTGTTTCTGTACTTTCGTTTTAAATGTATTTTCGTATTGGTGTTCACTGCGAACACTAGAACTGTTTCCAAACGAATTGTTCACTGCGAACGGTCAAACATTATCTTTCAGAGGTCGGAGAAGGATCTCGTAGACTACCTTAAATCACACAACGTGACAATACCACCTCACGAGGCAGATTTGAACAAAATGGATGATAAAGAACAAGAAGTCACACCAGGGGAAGGAGAGTCTTCAGTTGACACTGCGTCAGCTGCGGCATACGATATGCTTCAATTCGTAATGAAAAGTGTTGATGAGCAGCGTGATACACGAATGAAGATGTTTCGGCAAACTATGGTGGAGTTTGAAGACGAAAAGAAACGAAGCTTCGAGGCACAAAGTGAAATGATGAAGTCCTTCATGCAAGAGACACGTCATGATATTCAAAATGCCATAGGACATCAAGCACCGCTTGCACAGATTACATTTTCATCTATGGGTCCACAACAAGAATTTGGAAGGTCGATAGACAGAGGATCGTTTGGTGGTTTTGACGAAGAACTCCGGGTGATCCAGGATAGAGAACGCTCGTATTCAAGTCCAAACTTAAATGGACAGAACTCTGCACTATCCAGTACCCCCTCATTGGAAAGACAGGATATGGGACGTATGCTGAACAGACATCAAGGAAAGGGTCCTCAAACAAAACTTCCAGTGTTTGAGGGAAAGGAGGATATAGAGGTTTTTATTGTTCCCTTTGAACGGTTAGCAGAGCGTTATAACTGGACAGACAATGAGAAAGTGGACAGACTCTACGAATGTCTAAAAGGAAGGGCCATGTGGTACATCTGCTCCTTACCAAGGGAGATGAGAAGAGATTACAGGAATCTAAAGGATAGTCTGATCAAGAGGTTCGGACGAAGAGACCCATCCACAACAGCGATATCAAAATTACATGAAGTAAGGCAACGCGGCCTAAGTAATGACGAATTTGGGGAAGAGGTTTGGCGCCTAGTTACCCTTGCTTATCCTAATGTAGATCTCGACTTGCAGGATCAATTGGCTGCAGAGGCATTCCTCAAGGGGTACAAGAACCCCAAGGTATCTTATGATGTGTTGAACAAGAAACCAAAAACTATCAATGAGGCTATTGAAATGGTTACTTCACAAGAACATAACTTCAAAGCCACCATCGGTAGGGAGAAAGAGATACGAGACAAGGCTCGGCGCGTTTCATGGGCTGATGGGGCTGGTGTAAAAAATGTCTCCGATGACGAAGAAGCGTTGAATACACAGCGTGTTCAACTGCCAAACACTGCCTTAGAGTCGGACAACCTCAGTAAATTAGATGTTCGGATGAAACAGCTTGAGGATCTTGTTCGGAATAGCTCGCTAGAGTGTCGCGCAAGATTCGACCAGTTAGGGAACGAACGCCAAAGTGGGTTTAGCAAGGAAGGAAAGGAATGTTACAGATGTGGTGGTAAGGGACACTTCCAAAGAGATTGCAGCTCTAGGAGATCAAGATCGCCCACACCACCGAACAGTCCCCGTTCTCGCTCACCACAGCATGATGTTAAGATCACCCGGACCAATAGGACAGAGAAAAGCATTATCGTCCCAGTAACGGTCAATGGAACAACAACTGAAGCGGTTATTGATACTGGGGCCGACGCCACAGTCATCTCTGAGAAATGGGCAAATGAAATANCTGGAAGTCAACGGAAAAGTAATCCCAGGACACTCTCAGTTGAACAGATCTGGGACTGCTATTGCCAGGAGTATAGTTAGAGTACATGCAGATGTTGTGGTGCCACCAGGAAGTGAGAAAATAATCATCGGAAGATTGGAGACACCATCAGACACTTCTCAAGCAATACTGGAGGCATTCAATCATCAAAGCGGAATGCGAGTTGGGTCATGTCTTGTCTCTATGAATCAAACTATTCCTGTGAGAGTTCTCAACCTGAAGGATAGCGAGATTAAACTCACAAATGGCACATTTCTAGGAAAAGTTGAGGAAGCTGACCTAGCTTGGGACCCAAATATGAGCAGGGAGCCTTCCGTAAACACCAGTGTCGAGTCAGAACATTTACAAGAGGCCCCTGGGACAAACAGAGAGGTTCCGTTGCATGTACATGATATTTTTGAAGAGTCCTCAAAAGGACTGTCATCAAATCAAAAAGAGGATCTCTGTATGCTGCTGAATGACTTTCCTGATATATTTGCTAAGGATGACTACGACCTAGGCAGATTCAGCTGAGTCAGACATAAGATTGACACAGGGGAAAACAAACCTATACGTCATCCCGCAAGAAGGACACCATTGGGTTTTCAAGCTGAGGAGGACGCCCATCTACAAAAACTTCTTGACACTGGTGTTGTCATTCCATCTAGTTCTGAATGGGCATCACCGGTAGTACTTGTTCGCAAGAAAAATGGTGGTGTGCGTTGGTGCATAGACTATCGAAAGGTGAATGAGGTCAGTGTAAAAGATGCTTACCCACTTCCAAAAATTGAAGAGTGCCTCGATACGCTTAGTGGTGCGACTCTATTTTCCACCATAGACTTAATGAGTGGCTACCACCAAATTGAAGTTGATGAGAAGGACAGATCAAGGACCGCCTTTGTCACCAAACAGGGGCTCTTTGAGTACACCAGAATGCCTTTTGGCTTATCCAACTCTCCCTCAACTTTCCAGCGTGCAATGGAGCTCGTACTTAGAGGGTTTCAGTGGGTCATACTTCTTATTTATCTGGACAATGTGATAGTGGCATCCAGGTCTTTTGAAGAACATATGCAACATCTGCGTCAGGTTTTCTCCCGGATCCGTGAACACGGTCTGAAGCTGAAAGCCAAGAAGTGCCGTTTGTTTCGTGAGGAAGTCCTCTTCCTGGGATACATTATTAACGGTGATGGAATCTCCACCAATCCAAAGTTGGTAGAGGACGTCCTGAGTTGACCTGTGCCAAGCAACTGTAGGGAGCTTCAGTCTTTTCTAGGACTTACCAACTACGACAGACGGTTCGTTCAAAATTATGCAGAGATCGCTCTGCCACTGCATGACCTCACACGGAAGGAGGTAAAATTTGTATGGGAAGACCGTCAGTGTGAGGCATTCGAGGCCCTGAAGAAGGCAATTACCACTGCTCCGATATTGTCATACCCGTTGGAGAATTGCAAATTTGTCATAGATACGGATGCTTCTAACAGGAGTATAGGCGCCGTTCTTTCGCAAGTCCAAGATGGGGAGGAGAAAGTTGTTGCATATGCAAGTAGAAGACTGACCCCTGCACAGGAGAAATATTGTGTGACACGACGCGAACTTCTTGCAGTTGTTGCTTTCTGCCAGCATTTCAAACATTATCTTCTTGGCCGGAGGTTCTTATTACGCACAGACCATAGCAGTTTGTCATGGCTTTTCCGATTCAAGTCACCACAGGGACAGCTGGCGAGATGGCTAGAGGAGGTCAGTCAATACTCTTTTGACATCGAACACCGTGCTGGGAAGCTGCATGTGAACGCTGATGCCATGTCACGGATTCCGGATCACGATTCGTGCCCTTGCTACTTCGCGGGTGCCACCGTTGAAACTCTACCCTGTGGAGGATGTATGTACTGTGCAAAACTACAGACTGCGTGGGAAAGATTCGAGGAGGATGTTGACGATATTGTGCCTATAGCTGTTCGTTCGGCGGAGGTAACTGCTGTCGAAAAACACTCTGAGACCGGAGAGGACTCTAATACGAAGGACGATATTCCTCAATGTAACTGGCTACAGACCAAAAGTCCGATGGAACTTCACGAAGAACAGATGCAAGATGAGGATCTAAAACAACTGTATTCATGTGTGGCCAACAGCGAGACAGTTCCTCTGGGTGAGGCGCAAGCAAGAAGTCCTGCTCTGCGGAAGTATCTACTAACCCTTCAGCAGTTCAAACTGATACACGATGTTCTCTACTACCAGTGGGAGGCAAATGGACAGGAGTCACTGCGACTCCTGGTTCCATTCCAGATGAGAAAAGAGATCATGCAGGCATGTCATGAAGCTGTTTACTCCGGTCATCAAGGGGAGAAGAGAACTCTGGAACGAGTGAAGAAAGACTTTCACTGGCACAACATGTCGATGGATGTGAGCATATTTGTTCGGAAATGTCATGTATGTGCCGCTGAAAAGAAGAGTAGTAGAACTATGAGAGCACCTCTTCAGACCTACATCTGCGGAGCGCCAATGGACAGGATACAATTGGATGTCGTTGGGCCTTTTCCTATTAGTGATGCTGGGAACAAATACATACTTGTCATCATCGACCAGTTCACCAAGTGGGTCGAGGCGTATCCAATCACACAACAGGGCAGTAACACGACAGCAAAAAAACTGGTCCTGGAGTTCATCTCTAGATTCGGCGTACCCCTGGAGATCCACACGGATCAAGGACGAAACTTCCAAAGCGCCCTGTTCAAGAAAGTATGCCGGTTACTCGGAATCGCACAGACCAGGACTACGCCCTATCATCCTTCATCTAATGGTCAGGTTGAGCGGTTTAACCGCACGCTGTTGCAGATGATCAGGTGTTCTCTAGATCATGGCCAGGCGCATTGGGATGAGAACATTCACCTTCTTCTGTCTGCATATCGAAGTACGCCACACCCTGCGACAGGATTTACACCAAACCTGTTGATGCTGGGTAGGGAGGTCCATTCTCCTCCCGAGCTGATCTACATGGATCCGGATATTTCACGTTCCTCTGATGACGCACCCACCTACCTCGACCGGATGTTAGAGGGTATGCACATTACAGAGGAATTAGCTAGGAAAACATTGAGGGCTTCAAAGGTACATCAGAAAAAAGTATATGATCTACGGGCTAGGGGAAGAGAGTACCACGTCGGGGATCTTGTATACGGGAAGAACCAATCACGATCTGTTGGACAATCTCCGAAACTCCAATCTGTTTGGAATGGTCCTTTTGTGATCACCAAGAAATTTGGTCCGGTCGTGTATGAGGTCCGTGGCCGCAAGAAGGCTTCAGTTCTTCACCATGGCCGGCTAAAACAATATTTGTCTGAGGTCATCCCGGCCTGGGTTACCAAGATAAAGCATGATCTTGGTACCTCCTCTCTCCCAACGATTGCTGAGGAAGACCATCTTCCAACCATGGGTAAGAAGTTCGGGACAGAGGAAAACCACCACGAGCCGCAGAACAGCCAACAATCGCTGAAAGCCAGTTTACCAGAGGAAGAGCCAAAGACACCTGTGCCAACTGGGATGTGTTCACAGCGAACCATCTCAGATGAACAATCCCGGTCCTAGCGTTACGGCCGGGCATATAAGCAGCCTACCAAGCTTGACCTTTAGCAGGAGCTAAAGGAGCCTGGAAGGGGGTGGTGTAATGCGGATTTACCTCTTCCGGAAATCGGGGTCCGGTCCCCGGATTTGATGTTAGACACGGAAGCAGGTTATCCGGGGTTCGTTGAGTTTTACCGCCATTAAAAGGTTGCACTGAACACTCGGACGATCTTTGTGTTGTTATTGAAGAACACAGCCAGCCATCCGGCATAACAATATAGATTATGTAAGCTTCAATAATTTCACTTTATGTTTAACAGTTTTGGCCTATGGAACTCCTGTTCAACCTGTTTTAGTTTGTACAAGTTTCTGTATTTACAACAAAGCTGTTTAAAATTCTTTTTTTTTTTTAAATTTTAAAACAATAATGTTCATGGAAAACTCGTTAAACTGAAAACTTTTACGCTAAACGAAAATCACGAGAGTTCCATGAAACCCTTTTTCTATTTTCAAATATTTTCAATGAGTATATAGAACCACATAACACATATATTTACCACTAGCAGTCTCAACAACGTCTTAACTATACATATACATTTAACAACAGGAATCACCGGATCGCGGGGAGAGCTCGGTGACGTTGGCCGGCAAGGCCAAACTGGAACTGAAGGGGTTAAAGGTCAGCCAGGAGGACCAGGTGAAATCGGGGCCCCTGGAGGTACTGGTACTCAAGGCATAGATGGCGTGCGAGGTAGACCGGGAACAAAAGGAGACGGAGGCGATATTGGAGCAGCAGGTGTAAAAGGGGATATGGGCCTGGTCGGTTTCAAAGGGCAAAACGGGGAAAAGGGTTCACCAGGCGCAGCAGGTGATGTAGGGACACGGGGGCAAAATGGTACAGATGGACCTGTAGGGGGTGCAGGTGAGGTGAACATATTACTGTATTACTAGTCATTTATACCCGATGTGTTCGATAGATAAATAGATATACGTATTATTAAATTATTTTTTATGAGAAGTTCTTTTTACACAACCAATAATATTTTATAATCTAAGTAATCATATGTATATATATCTAAACGTTTTCTTCAGGTTGGTAAGTATGGATTATGATAAGTTCTTTTACACGACCAATACAATTGCCAATGTGACGTTTCGATGACTAGTACGGTATGTGACCGGTGAAGCGTATGCGTACAAAGGTGTAATGTGTACGAGTTGTCCATACAATCGATGTCGATTTCGGCTATGCCGGAAACGTATGTACAGTAGTTGTTATATATGTACTGAATCGACTTAATTCAGCTACATCTACATATATAACAACTATTGTACATACGTTTCCAGCGTAGCCGAAATCGACATCGATTGTATGGACAACTCGTACACATGTTACACGCTTCACTGGTCATTTGTGTGATGAAGGTGACAGTGTACATACCGTACTAGTCATCGAAACGTCACATTGGCAATTGTATTGGTGTTGTAAAAAGAACTTATCATAATCCATACTTACCCACCTGACGAAAACGTTTAGATATATATACATATGATTACTTAGATTATAAGCAAAAGAAAAATTACAGTACCTGCCAGTAGTTTACTTGTGGCTAACTTTACGAAAGAGAACTAAACTAATTACCTAGCGAATAACAATACTTGTCGTAAGGATTATTATCTCAATAACTATTCAGAATTGTGGTATCGCAGATTTCTCTGTTACACTATAACGACACAGGCATATTCGGTGTTTAATTACAATAAAATTCCTTTGAATTTCACTTTGATTCATTTTAGGTGCACTAGGACCAATGGGTCAGAAAGGTGAGCCGGGACCTGCTGGACCCCCCGGGGCAATCGTCGATAGGAACTGCACTTGTCAGGTTAAAGGTGAGTGAACCAAGTGCACAGTCAAATATGATATCGTTCATTGAGAAATACACTATGTTAGTCTTTCCTATCTGTGACGGTTTGGTAACTAAAAGGAATGCTGTATCTTGTTCGTTTGTGGCTAAACAGCCACGCTCATATGAGGACGAGTACCTAGGGAGACACCGCAGGAATTAGAGTAGATGGGAAAGGCATGAAATGAAAAGGTCCCAAGCGTTGCAATCGGGACAGCAGATCCTTCTTGGTCTCTTCCAAAGTTCTTCATAAATGTAGTTGGTATTCCCTGCTTAACGTTTAGCATTGAGGGTAGTGGCAACAGCTGGTTTTACCCGATTTCAGTATATTGTGACCGGGCGTAATGCTGTGCTGGGTGCCTTCGGCATGGCATTACAGTGAGGTAGCACTTTAAAGTCGGCATCAGATCCACACTATCACAAGGAGGCAAGTACCCCAACATATCCTGTCTCCTACATACACACACGCAAGCACGCATACACTACACACACGGACGTTCAACAAAATTAAATCAAACCATTGGTCTCTTCAATGTTCCCTACGCAGAAGTCGCGGAGGGCAATTCCCGATTCAGAAGAGCCCCCCATGGGAAACAGCAGGCCTATTTCCCCGGAAACATCACAGGACTCTGACTCCTTGGAGAATTGAGAATTTGCTTTCGTAAACTCTACTTGGGGACACAAGCGACCAAAATATATTTGCTGTACCAATTGCAATATTTGGGATCTTTATATTTCTCTCTACTTCTAACTACCGTTAATTTTCTATCGCCTTGCTTAGCAAAACCTCAAATTAGGCTTGAAGGTTCGCTCATGTGAGGAAGGCTATTGGTTCTGTCCTCAGGCTAAGACTTACCAAAGTCTTTAAAATGGTAGTTGTTATTCCCTGCTTAACGTTCAGCTTAAGGGGTTTTGGAAACAACTGGTTCACCTGTTGTCAGTATAAAGTGACCGGGAGGAATACTGTGTTGGATGTCTTCTTCTTGGTATTTCAGTGGGATAGCACTTTAAAGTCGACATTAGAGACGCGCTATCACTAGGAGGCAAATACACGAACATAGGTTGTAGAAAACGCACTTGTCTTTCAACAAGGCGACTGGGGTTCGATTTCCTCCGGGTTCTTACCAGATTAAGAGACCTGCGCGCCAATAAGAGTTATTAATACAAGTTGCATAATTGTTGTTAAGTAAATAGACATTATATAACCATGATATTTGGGGGTTAGACGGTATAAAACAAAAAAACTGTGTAGATTTTATAAAAAAACCAATCCTGGTTGTTCCTTTTTAGTGGGGAGGGAGTTCTTGTATATGAATATTATTTTGGGATCCTTATGCAAACAACTTTAAGTCGGAATTTCATTTGTTCGTATACGAACGATAGAAATTATTTGTTAACTTGTGTAATCTCAACATAATTGGAGATTTAGCGGGTGGAATACTACGCTGGGTGCTTTTCATAGCATTTCAACGAGGTAGCATCATAAAGCTGGGATCGGGTTCACGCTATCAAAAGGGACAAATATATAAACATACTGTTTCCAACACATGCAAGTAATATTTCATATATACGTACTGAACTTTAATATAATTAATATATTGACAACTTTGTTCTTATGTACCCAGTGTCCCTGCAGGTAGGGCGTAAGAATTGTACCTTCTGCCCCCATTGCATGATCGTAGAGGCGACTAAATTTGGGATCTTATATTTTCTCTTCTTTTTAAACAGCTTTCTTCTTCCTAATGTCTC
Source organism: Mizuhopecten yessoensis (assembly GCF_002113885.1). Lineage (NCBI taxonomy): Eukaryota > Metazoa > Mollusca > Bivalvia > Pectinida > Pectinidae > Mizuhopecten > Mizuhopecten yessoensis. The sequence goes on along the minus strand of NW_018406759.1, from coordinate 38,587 downwards.
CCTTGACAATGCCTCACTTTTGGCCTTTAGTTGAGCGTATGCTCTTGTGAGGAAGGCTTTGGGTTCTGTCCCCTGGCAGAGACATACCAGAGTCTGTAAAAATGGTAGTTGTTACTCCTGCTTAAAGTTCAGCAATTTAGGAGTGGGGCGACTGGTTCGCCCGTTGTCGGTTTAATGTGACCAGAACGGGTGTCCTGCTGGGTGTATTCAGCAGTATGTTTCAGTGAGGTAACACTTTAAAGTCGGCATCAGTTCCGCGCTGTCACGGGGAGACAAAAACGAACATATCGCAGCCTCCTAAAACACGCATGCATCTTGCACACATGGGAGGCCGTCCTTAAATTATCATAGCTGTTGATAGATATTCAACAGCCTGTTCGAAATGTCATAACTTCCCTGCTCGATTTGGAATGCTGACGGATATTCGCACATTAAACAATTGTTTGAAAATGAAGATTATGACTGTTGGTTGGTTGGAAAGGGTTTGACGTGCAATGAACAGATAAAGTGTTTGTTGTTTATGCGTGTTTGTGTGTAGGGAGCAAGGTTTATTCGTGTAATTGCCTTTTTGTGATAGCACAGATTTGTTGACGATTTTATAGCGCTACCTGACTGAAGTGCCATGCCGATGGCACCCAGCAAAGCATTCCTCCCGGTCAAGTTATACTGACTCAGACTTTTTCAGGAGGGAAAACATTTCTACTCAATAGTTTAAAAATAAATCATTTATAATAATATGCTTCTGTCTCCAAGGCATACATCCCGACACCAGCACCACTAAGGCACCTGCTGTTGGCCCATCTATTAACGGAGCTGTCGACCACACACGAATTCTTGATCCTGTACAACTGACGTGTTTGACAACGCCTTCCCCTGATCAGACTATAACGTGGGAGAAAATTGGCGTTCCAATGAGCGCTCGCTACGACGTTACGACTGACCCAAATATCCTGTCAATACCGGAAGTATATGCATACGACACCGGAAGATACCGTTGCACGGCGACATCAAAAACGGGAGCAACTATCCAAGCAACAATATCGCTGAAAGTTGACGGTGAGTTTGATTCCAGTTTGACAACTTACTCGTAAATCCTTTTATTTCGATAGAACGCTTCTTAACATACTACCTCCCTTTATTCTAGACGAGATAACATATCAATAATCTGTTATTTTAGTCGAGACAGTCCTTGTTATCTCCCTTTGTTATAAGCGTGACACATTAGGCATTTGTTCCATACCTTATCTAATAATATGAACTGTCCATCGGGTCATTGTCAACACCTACGGTAAATAGGGTTCGATTCCCCGATCGGCCGTGATAAGGTATGGGGCCAACCGCCCGACCACGTGCCGGTCCAACAAGAGTGATTAATATAAATTAACATAACTTGTTACATAATTGTTGTGAAATAAATAGAAGTTTAGATATATACAGGTTTTGATTGTTACTTGACACTATAAATATATATTTATGTAAATACAAGTTAAACAAATGTAACTATTTCTCGAGCAAACATCACCAGTTTTGATCATTTTCTGGCAGTAACTGATCCGATGACCTCCGTGGTCAACAACTACAGTTTGAAGAATCTACTTCTGCATTTTAAGTCAAAAAGTAGTTTATTTTTTATTAACTGGATAACAAGTTAGATGCATCACGTGTCAAGAGTCAAAAGTCAATACCTTTACCGTCGATGTTGCCAACCGCAGGGAACTATTTTTCAAGGCCTGCGGTATCTGGATTGGCTCTTGATGTGACTCTTTAAAAAACGATTCCCAGATTGAAACAAGTTACCGTTGTGCTGTTGCCCGGCAATGTAAACCAAAAAGTAGTCAAAACTCATGTCAAATCCAAGGTTTCTTTTGTACGACGCTGTCAGCCAAGCTGCTTGACATACAACAGTTTATACAAGCCATACGACAGTTTATACAAGCAGTTTATACAAGCCATACAACAGTTTATACAAGCCATACAACAGTTTATACAAGCCATATACTGTAACAGTTTATACAAGCCATACAACAGTTTATACAAGCCATACAACAGTTTATACAAGCCATATAACAGTTTATACAAGCCATACAACAGTTTATACAAGCCATACAACAGTTTATACAAGCCATACAACAGTTTATACAAGCCATACAACAGTTTATACAAGCCATACAACAGTTTATACAAGCCATACAACAGTTTATACAAGCCATACAACAGTTTATACAAGCCATACAACAGTTTATACAAGCCATACAACAGTTTATACAAGCCATACAACAGTTTATACAAGCCATACAACAGTTTATACAAGCCATACAACAGTTTATACAAGCCATACAACAGTTTATACAAGCCATACAACAGTTTATACAAGCCATACAACAGTTTATACAAGCCATACAACAGTTTATACAAGCCATACAACAGTTTATACAAGCCATACAACAGTTTATACAAGCCATACAACAGTTTATACAAGCCATACAACAGTTTATACAAGCCATACAACAGTTTATACAAGCCATACAACAGTTTATACAAGCCATACAACAGTTTATACAAGCCATACAACAGTTTATACAAGCCATACAACAGTTTATACAAGCCATATAACAGTTTATACAAGCCATACAACAGTTTATACAAGCCATACAACAGTTTATACAAGCCATACAACAGTTTATACAAGCCATATACTGTAACAGTTTATACAAGCCATACACCAGTTTATACAAGCCATACAACAGTTTATACAAGCCATATACTGTAACAGTTTATACAAGCCATACACCAGTTTATACAAGCCATACAACAGTTTATACAAGCCATATAACAGTTTATACAAGCCATACAACAGTGTAAATCTGTTTTGGCGGGTGGGGGGCAATGCAGAGTTTGGTAACAATCCCAACTTTTCCCCCGCTTGATCGGTACTAGCTCCCTCCCTTTATTAACGTACGTTCACCAGTCGTCAGATAGCTCTATCGGCATAAGATCCGCGCTATCACAAGGAGGCAAGCACTCCAAATGCCCTGTCCCCGGCCCACATACACACATGCACGCAAACAAAACATACATGGAGGCAAATCTTTCAGTGACCTAACCTGTTAATAGGACGTTAAACAAAATAAAACCAAACCAAAACCAAACCTCTCTTTATTCAAGGTGTGACACGGTACTAATTACCTCCATTTATTCCAGGTGTGGCACAGTACTAATTACCTCCATTTATTCCAGGTGTGGCACAGTACTAATTACCTCCCTTTATTCTAGGTGTGACACATAACTAATTACCTTCCTTTTATTTCAGGTGTGACACAGTACTAATTACCTTCCTTTTTATAGGTGTGACACAGAACTAATTACCTCCCTTTATTCTAGGTGTGTTACATAATTAATTACCTCCCTTTATTTCAGGTGTGACACATAACTAATTACCTCCATATTTTCCAGGTGTGACACAGTACTAATTACCTCCATATTTTCCAGGTGTGACACAGTATGACTGTAGCTTTGAAGTCGACACGTGTAATTGGAAGCAAAGTACAACAGATGACGTGGACTGGGCTCGTTTTGCTGGTGCGACTCCCTCTACAGGGACTGGTCCAACCACTGACCACACGGTCGGCCACGGTAACTACATCAGTATAAACTGTAGACTGACCAGTCCATCCATAGCGTCTAACCTGTTGTCTCGTTAACACCAGGCACGCCGAGAAAACAGAACATGGATCAAATTAAAAACGTTTTTTAAATTGCTCGATAGTGATTGATATTTCGTCTCAATTACATCAAGAATGATTTCCGGCTAATAATTTCTAAATTATATATGAGAAAATAATAAAAACACCGGTCGATTTATTAAACAACACAATTGTGTGTTGTGTGCAATATAGTCTCACCAACAATCACTTGTCGGTTTTATGCCTGTTTTTCTTTATCCATGTCCCCTTTTCTATCTTTTCGGCTGTTTGTTTTTCTGTCCTTGTGTTTATGCCTGGTTTTCTTTATCCATGTCCCCTTTTTGACTGTTTGTATTTCTGTCCTTGTGTTTATGCCCGGTTTTCTTTATCCATGTCCCCTTTTCGACTGTTTGTATTTCTGTCCTTGTGTTTATGCCTGTTTTTTTATCCATGTCCCCTTTTCTATCTTATCGGCTGTTTGTTTTTCTGTCCTTGGTCCCCTGCCTGGTTTTCTTTATCCATGTCCCCTTTTCTATCTTATCGACTGTTTGTATTTCAGTCCTTGTGTTTATGCCTGTTTTTCTTTATCCATGTCCCCATTTCTATCTTTTCGGCTGTTTGTATTTCTGTCCTTGTGTTTATGCCTGGTTTTCTTTATCCATGTCCCCTTTTCTATCTTTTCGACTGTTTGTATTTCAGTCCTTGTGTTTATGCCTGTTTTTCTTTATCTATGTCCCCTTTTCTATCTTTTCGGCTGTTTGTATTTCAGTCCTTGTGTTTATGCCTGTTTTTCTTTATCCATGTCCCCTTTTCTATCTTTTCTGCTGTTTGTATTTCTGTCCTTGTGTTTATGCCTGGTTTTCTTTATCCACGTCCCCTTTTCTATCTTTTCGACTGTTTGTATTTCTGTCCTTGTGTGTATGCCTGTTTTTCTTTATCCATGTCCCCTTTTCTATCTTATCGACTGTTTGCATTTCGGTCCTTGTGTTTATGCCTGTTTTTCTTTATCCTTGTCCCCTTTTCTATCTTTTCGACTGTTTGTATTTCTGTCCTTGTGTGTATGCCTGTTTTTCTTTATCCATGTCCCCTTTTTCTATCTTTTCCACTGTTTGTATTTCAGTCCTTGTGTTTATGCCTGTTTTTCTTTATCCATGTCCCCTTTTCTATCTTTTCGACTGTTTGTATTTCTGTCCTTGTGTTTTTGCCTGGTTTTCTTTATCCATGTCCCCTTTTCTATCTTTTCGACTTTTTGTATTTCTGTCCTTGTGTTTATGCCTGTTTTTCTTTATCCATGTCCCCTTTTCTATCTTTTCGGCTGTTTGTGTTTCTGTCCTTGTGTTTATGCCTGTTTTTCTTTATCCTTGTCCCCTTTTCTATCTTTTCGGCTGTTTGTATTTCTGTCCTTGTGTTTATGCCTGTTTTTCTTTATCTATGTCCCCTTTTCTATATTTTCGACTGTTTGTATTTCAGTCCTTGTGATTATGCCTGTTTTTCTTTATCCATGTCCCCTTTTCTATCTTATAGACTGTTTGTATTTCAGTCCTTGTGTTTATGCCTGTTTTTCTTTATCTATGTCCCCTTTTCTAGATTTTCGACTGTTTGTATTTCAGTCCTTGTGATTATGCCTGTTTTTATTTATCCATGTCCCCTTTTCTATCTTTTCGGCTGTTTGTATTTCTTTCCTTGTGTTTATGCCTGTTTTTCTTTATTCATGTCCCCTTTTCTATCTTATCGACTGTTTGTATTTCAGTCCTTGGGTTTATGCCTGTTTTTCTTTATCCATGTCCCCTTTTCTATCTTTTCAACTGTTTGTATTTCTGTCCTTGTGATTATGCCTGTTTTTCTTTATCCATGTCCCCTTTTCTATCTTTTTGGCTGTTTGTATTTCAGTCCTTGTGTTTATGCGTGTTTTCTCCATAATAACCTTTTGTTTTAAAATGTTACGTTCGTGATCAATTTTATCATTTAGATATGTAATGTGATGCGTTGTTTTAGTTGTCAATATATTTATATTTCATTTAATCGTAATGCAACAGCTACGTCTGATTATTTGGATCATCTGTTTGATATATTTCAAATAAAGCAATTGACCCAGGGACCAGTCTGAGAAAGCGAACTGTATTGACTAACAGTTCCTCAATATGATACAGAAACCAAATATATTCACTGTTTTGTTACTTTAATAATTTTAGTTTAACGAATGAGAATTGCTGTTGTTTCAGTAATCACCTGCATATTTAAAGATTTTTTTTTATTCTAGTTTAATTACATATTTTCACGTATGATTAGTCAATGACATTATTACAGCGAGCGTAAACCGTTTATTCATATTCCACACACACTTACAGGAGAATCGCTAACATATCCCACACCCAATTACAGGAGTATCGCTAACATATCCCACACCCAATTACAGGAGAATCGCTAACATATCCCACACCCACTTACAGGAGAATCGCTAACATATCCAACACCCAATTACAGAAGAATCGCTAACATATCCCACACCCACTTACAGAAGAATCGCTAACATATCCCACACCCAATTACAGGAGTATCGCTAACATATCCCACCCCCAATTACAGGAGTATCGCTAACATATCCCACACCCACTTACAGGAGAATTGCTAACATATCCCACACCCACTTACAGGAGAATTGCTAACATATCCCACACCCACTTACAGGAGAATCACTAACATATGCCACACCTAATTACAGGAGAATCGCTAACATATCCCACACACACTTACAGAAGAATCGCTAACATATCCCATACCCACTTACAGGAGAATCGCTAACATATCCCACACCCGCTTACAGAAGAATCGCTAACATATCCCATACCCACTTACAGGAGAATCGCTAACATATCCCACACCCACTTACAGCAGAATCGCTAACATATCCCACACCCACTTACAGGAGAATTGCTAACATATCCCACACCCACTTACAGGAGAATCGCTAACATATCCCACACCCACTTACAGGAGACACGCTAACAGACCTTCAGTTACACTCTCCGCATCATTAAGATTTAAACAATTTATAAATCTATCACGAATTTCCGACTTAATTAGCCTATTTCAAACCAAAAGAGATGAACGTTAGGGGTAATAGTTCTGTGCTTATTCTGTTCCATCAAAACTCGGAACTTGATAATATTTGACACACCTGAACATCAATGAACAGGATGGTAAACCTACACAGGGAGTGTAGCCGGCCATTGTGAGTATCCCCAGGTAATATCAATGAACAAGAGGGTAATCCTACACAGGGAGTGTAGCCGGCCGTTGTGAGTATTGTGAGGTAATGTCAACAGAACGGAAGTCTGACAAAAACAAAAAATCCAAAATGACAATCGACAATCGTTTTCTTATGTAACTAATTACAAGTAATAGGACAGGATATTTTATCTGACTATTAAAGGGAACCTTACAAAACTGTTCTTTTTCACAAAGACAGAAAAAAATAATCCAATCCGAAATGACAATCGTTTCCTCATTTATTTTATTACAAGAAATAGGACAGGTCATTTTATATTACTGTTCTTTTTTTTAAATTCGGACAAAAAAAAACCCCAATCCAATTGACAATCATTTTCTAATTGAATTGATTATAATAAATAGGACAGGTCATTTTATCCGACTCTAAAACGGAACCTTACCAAAATGTTTTTTATGACAAAGTCTGACAAAAAATTCAATCCGAAATGAAAATCGTTTTCTCATTTATTTGATTACAAGACATAGGACATGTGTGGTCTATATTGACAGGAAGCGAGGGTTATTACCTGTATCTAGAGACGTCCAGTTATGTCGCTGGTTACAAGGCTGACCTGGTATCTCCCACTGTTGACCACACGAAGCGCTACTGCGTCAGTTTCTGGTACAATATGAACGGTATCCAGGTAGCGGATCTCCACCTTATTGCTCAGGTACGGAAGCACAGACTTTGGTGTTATATTTGCATATGGCCTATATACCAGGGTGACATTTTGTTAGAGAATAATTTAAATCGTCCACACTTTGCCATTTTCCGTGTAATTAATAAAAACGTGTTTTTTTTAAACATTTTAAATATATATATATATATATTTTAGAAGAATAGTTAAAACTCTAATATGGATTTTTTTTTTACATTTTGAATGATTAATTGTTTTATTTAGAGTTATGTGTTGCAAGGTCCGTTTGTATTTAAAGAGGGGCCGCGGTGGCCAAGTGGTTAAGGCATCTGACTTCTGCTACAACTAGCCCTCCACGCCTACGTGGAGCAGTCGCCAGGTACTGTCCGTAGGTCGATGGTTTTTCTCCGGGAACTCCGGCTTTCCTCCACCATCAAAACATGGCACGTCCTTCAATGACCTTAGCTGTTAATAGGACGTAAAACACAAACAAACCAAATGTATTTAATGACACGTGGGGAAATTAAATTGATATGTTGCCCCATCGCAACCTTTGAGATCTATTTTTTGTCCCTTCCCTACTCTCTCTTTTCGGTGGTCTCTCCTTGGCCAGAACTCTTCCTATGGCCGTGTTAAACCATAAACAGACGACGAGAATGTAGAACGAGGACGATGACAAATCGATAATGGCGATGTTAATTCTTACCATGGTATAAATGTTGTATTAAACAATACATTTTGATCACAGACTGATTATATTTATTGTAGGAAAATGGCGGCACCGAGGATTCTTTGTGGACGATTAGTGGTAACAAGGGTGCCACGTGGCACTCAGCACGTGTACAGCTTGTAACCCGTAGCCAGGACTACAATCTGATCATCAGAGCCATTCAAGGACGCGGTTACCATGGAGACATCGCCATTGATGACGTAACCGTTCGGGAAGGAAGTTGCTAACATATGTTTCCTGTTTAATGATAAACAATTATTAAGAAAACAATCATTACAATGTTGTTTTTTGCCGTTTACAAAAATATCTTCCTGGCGTACTATTTCCTATATGATACTCGATTTTCCGACTGTTGACGAGATACAGACCAAATGTTTTACCGCTCTTCCATCGTCATACTCGAATTTGTATAGGAAATAGCCTATATGAGTATACATATGTGTTTACGAATTCTAACAAAGCCCTAAGTATACATAACCAGAAATGCACAATAACAATATGGTAACGTATAAGCGGGACACCTGCTGCAGAAACGTGGACCTTCTTTGGTGTCCTGTAGTTAGGAGACATAGGCGAAACCGTGATTGATCTGCTGCTTTTAAAATGTATTGCAACACCATCCTTGACACTACAAGGGTTACGCCCACTCTCGCTCTCTGCACTCCTGGAATATGTCATAGGTCATTTGAAGATTTCAGAGAAGTCATGCCCGACTTCAAAGCCAAAACGTTTTACCGTTAAACGACTGCGAAATTCTTTTGATGTACATCAAATGATTAAACTAACCTTCTCATCTCATCCACAAGGCGGTGCACACTGAGGCTGCGATTTTGCTATGACATATTCCAGGGTTGCAGGGAGCGAAGGTGAGCTTAACCCCTGGATATCGAGGATGCTTCCACACTAAAAGGTTGTATATGTCTCCCCTGGCACCTGTCATCACAGACCTGTTTCGAGAATGCTAACCCAAACAACTATGAATAGAAAACTGGAATTACACAATGTATCTACGTATTTTCGACTATTGACTTTACCTGGTACTTGTTAAACGTCCACGTACATTGCCATTACACAATATCGATTGTCCCTGGTAACGACAACTCACAAAACGAGTGGGCATTCTAGTGTATTGATGAATACTGGTTTAATTCAATAAACCTGTGTTTGATTAAGGGTTATTTTACACGCAAACAATGAATTACCGGAGTGTCTATATTCGGAAATTTAAAAACGTTTTTTTATTAGTTTAGCCTGATCATTCTAATTTATTTACTCTAGACAGACGGTTGATTAGGAATGATTGATATTTTGTTATCCTAGCTAGATTGTATCAGGAAACAGGAACATGTTTTCAAAATATCCAAGTAAAATAGAAGTGACGTTAACAAAATATTAAAGTACAAAAAGACACCTGAGAGGGTTTAAGAAACAATATAAAGACACATTTGAAAAATCGTTGTCATAAAAATGTAACGTCGACGAGGTTTCCGACATGTTTCTCGAAAAGAGTATGGCCGAATTCAACGAAACTTTACATGAGTTTTCGTGTATGACAGGCGGTGCGCAAGAGTATTTTTGTTTTTCGATCGGTCATCCGACTGGTCAGACGGACGGCGGCCTCTGATTGATCGAAATTTAGACATTGTCCGATTTTGGTGACATTTGGTATATAGGTGATGTATGGCAGTACCAAAACAATTGCGCTGTTTTTTTGTGATTAAATAAAATGGCCGCTATTTCATGACATCTGATTGGTCGAAATTTAAATATTGTCGGATTTCGATCGAATTTGGTATGTAGGTAAATCATGGGAAAATGATCACTTCCGTAAGTTAGGTTTCACATTTCAACAAAATGGCCGCCGTTTTTTCCCTCTGATTGGTCAAAATTTGAATACTGTCTGATTTGGATGGAATTTGATGCAAAGGTGTAATATGGCACTACGAATACAACTGCGGTGTTTGTTTTGTCGCAGCAAAATTGGGGTTGGTTCGTTCCTTGTCTTCTATATAGGGAACATTGAAGACACAACAAATATACCTGTTTCGCGTCACTGCATGTTTATCATAAATGGCGACTAAGACGTTTGTTTTGCGCTAGTAAGGAAAATCTAATAACAAGCACATATTGACTTAACAAACATTAACCTGAACACGAGGTGGCATAATAATAATCATAACAAAGAACCCGAAACCGCTAAAATGAATCCGGAATACACTAGTAGTGTCGCTGCACAATTCGTCACTGTTTTCTTTCAAGACCACTAAGAGAAGACCAGTATTGATCTGATGCCCCCATTGTAGCACTTTGGATTTTTTGCTTCCTGTCTTTCGAGTCTTTTCCCCATCGACTGATCTTTCCCGGTGGTGTCCCCCTAGGCACGCGTGCTCATATAACCCTGTCTGTTTCGGAATATTAAACCCCACGAAAAACACAATATTTCATTTTTGTCTTTTGCAATACAGGTTAAATTTTTAAGTTGATGTCGACGTCTTTTCACGTTTTGTAACTTGTTTTTCTTGATAAGCAACCTCTGCCAAGTCGTCGTCGTAATTAATGAGTTTAACACTGCGGTATCACTTCAGTTTAGACGCCAGACTACGACGTAAATATCCTCTCTTATCTGCTGATTGTAGCCGGGCCAAAACTCTTAAGTTTTATTACTGTGTCCAACCTCTTTCAAAATCAAATTTTGTATGTCGTACATTTGTATGTCGATTTCGTTCCGTTTAATTTTGTTTAAGTGAACCTCCGTTGAATTTCTGTATACTCTCTTGCATTAATAGTCTCGATAAAATCAGACAGCACGTCTAACTGGCGTTGGCTTAGTTGTGATTGATTTGGTTAAACGTCCTTATAACAGCTAGGGTCATTTAAGGACGTGTTTGGCGTTGTGATATCTTTAAATGTTTTCAACTTATCAAAGAATCTTCCACCGTGAGTTAGACCTAGATCTTTACACATGTTTTGATGTAGTTTGGTGAAGTACAACGGTACCACTTTTCCCCCTGCCGAACCTTATGGTGGTCGACTTACGATTTATCTAACAAGAAGGACGAAAAGACGAAAGTAAAAATGAAGAAACAATTCCAGTTATAGTACAGGTTGATTACCGATAACAAAAATCGCAATTTGTCGTTTTGATGTTACAAATTTAGGACAACCGTATCCCATACATCATTTACGTCTTCTATGTTTATCTTACTTGTATGTCTGTCACACCCATTTCCTTAGACAGTATAATGTGACCGGGCGGAATGCTGTGCTTTGTGCCTTCGGCCTGACATTTCAGTGAGATAGCACTTTAAAGTCGGCATCAAATACGCGCTATCACAAGGAGGCAAGCACACCAACATACCCTGTATCCTGCATACACACACGAAAGCATGCATACACAACACACACGGAGACACGACCTTAAATGACTTTAGCTGTTAATAGGACGTAACACATAATTTAACCAAACCAAACCATTCCGCACGTTTCGTTGTTTTATAGGAACATTGCTATTTTTTACCCACATTATTCTCTGTTCGACATCATCTTTTTTGCAGAAATGATATTGTTTCAAGCGCAAATTCCTCCTTGTATTTTGCACAAGTATTCAGTGGATGTGTTTCACACAGTACGTGCATTGCAGGTAAATGTTTAAAGGGAATAAACCATTTTTGACCGTAGACAAATATGTTTTCTACATCCTTTCGACAATAAATATTTTGCTGTCACCAAGTAATTTTTCTTCGCTATATTTATGCAAACTAACGCTCATGCATCGTTGTACACTATTCAATAGTTTGGGCCACTGAAGATAAGATATAACGATCCTTCCAAATGTCATTGTAAGTACATGTATGATGAGACCAGGATGTACATTAAGCTATTCCGTCTTTGTGTATTGCAGAGTTATCTTCTCTTGTGAGCAGGTATTGATTGTTACGTCATTGGTTTGTGTGAGAAAAATACGTTGTTTTCTCAAAAAATGATCTTTCTCATTTTGGGGTAGGCCTAGCACGGAGCAAGGAGACAGAGACCTAGACAAGCAAATACAGGGGTCATTTCAAAAATAATTTTGTATGAAACGTAACGTATAGCGTACACGCACATGTACGTGACTACAGGTAAGCGAACAGGTAACATCATATGGAGACACATTATACAATATTATTTGACCGGTGACCATAGTGGTTATAGTCTTTTTTCGTGGCTCACAGCGGCAAGTATGTAACCGTGGTAATGGCACGGTTCCGCTATCACGGTTTCGGATATTTTTATGCATACGTTCCGGACATTAGTTTGCACTCGATTTCACTTCCGGGGAGTTCGCGCCATTTCACAGGACAACACGATTTTAGAGCGAATTTCACTAAAATTCATCAGGTAAATGATACGAGATCGATGTAAAGGTTAAAATTTCTCAACACTAATATACGCTTGATGACATGGTAAGTTGCAGACGATATATTATGACAAGGTAACGCATTTTACCGCTACAGCAAGGTGGCAGTACCCAAATCGCATCGGTACCCAAATCGGATCACTTTTGCAAAAATACTTATAAATAAATAAATGTGTCAACAAATCAGTTATAACAATGATGTAGTCTTAGAATAGATAGCCATGCACCATTTTTTGTCTATGGATAATTAGTTTTAAGTTCAAATAGCGCAAGAAAACGTAATTGAAACTCAAATGTCAATGTTTTTATTACGTTTTTAAAAAATGGCGCGTGCGACGACTATGCACTTTGTTTTGGACTACAGGAATAAATTCACACTATAGAAATACTTTTTGTCATATAAATTCTAAAGTTCATCATAAAATGTTAATATGCTGACAAAAAAAAATATTCATTTGAAGCGTACAATACTGTAAAATGTTTGGTGACTTCCGAGCGTTCTATAAATATCTCAAGTGAGCCCCGGGTGCTAATTTCGTTTGTAAGAACACTCACCGATAATCTTTTTTGATACAACTATAAATAAATATAATTCTTCCACAGATTTTTCAATGATTTAAAAAAAAATGATGGTTTGGTAATCCGATTTGGGTACTGTCACCTTACAGTACAATATAATTTTCCCATTTCGATCATGTGACTTCACCTTTCTTCGTTCAAGTTTATTTTCCCCAATCGACGATGTATATAAGCGTGGATAAAGTATGACATGCTCTCGTACCAGTGCTACACTCTTGATTTATTGCTTCTGTCGTACAAGTCAGATACAGCATGAAGGTAACAAAGTAACAGTCCAGCATGGGTTCTTATTTTCTTCTTCTTTAGATTAATGCCAAACCTTCTCCATAGAAGATTACTTGACAAACATGGGTGGACTATATACAAGAGAAACAAGATTAATAAACTAATATTGAGATAAGTGTGCAGATATATGTACAGATTGTGATTAAAACTATTTACATATTTACCGCCTGGAGAACAGTAGGTATGATCAGCTGTACTGCTGCAGGTAGAAAGTTTCGGATTATGTACACTTCTTCTGCACTTGTTGTGGGGTGCCGTACACGTGTCCTTGGACCTTGACCGCTTGACCCGACTACTTGTGAAAAAAGGTGTACATTAACATCCTATATACATTGTATGCCATACCGGACAGTTTCTGTTAGCTTTGTACTGTATCTAATATGGGTGTTACTGTACAGTACATATATATTTAAAACTTCATTTCAGCTATGATGGTACTGGATTGTTCTGACCATTCTGAGGATGACAGTTTAGCAACGAATATTGATGACCTGAAAAAATGGACTGTGAAAAAACTGAAAGGTTGGTTGGCAGATCATGGGTTGAAAAGAAGTGGCTCAAAAGATGTGCTTGTAAAGCGTGTTTTTCGTGCATACCAGAATCTATTGGATTCAGACTCAAGTGTCATCGATAGTGACATAGAAATGAGCCAGAGAATGCATATAGATTTCTCTAAACTGGACAGTTCGTGGACAACCGTCTCAAATGATAATTTACCAGATAACAGTGACAAAGACATTGAAAAGTATTTCTTATATCAAACCAATCCTACATCTGGAAAACGTGCATGATTTCCACGACATCTTAAGAAAGCTAGGAAGTTTTGTGCATAAAACTTTTTGCGTGACATTGCGTATCATAATGTGTCTGTAGAATCGGAAGTTTGCTACGTAAAAGCGAAGTGTAAGCCACCTATGAGAAATATCGTGCATGTGGGTAATACTGGTCAGACAGTAAATCTGTACAGTCTAAATGTATGTATCACCAAGTCAACAGGACGTATAATGACTGCATATTGTGACTGTAAAGCTGGAGAGGCAGGGCTTTGTATACACATTGGAGGTTTATTGTTCACACTTGTGAAAATGGAAAATGCATGCACATCTCAGGAGTGCAGATGGGATAGACCTAGACCCATTCAAAGGAAACCAAGCCCAAAACGTATTCATGAAGTTAGGTTCTCAACAAACGTAGACACGGAAAAGTTGCGTCCTTACCCCGACACATTCCAAGCATCAGTCTGCAATGACCCGGACATTTTTTTGAATGATTTACTTGAAGGTCTTGAAGTTGTAAAACCCAGGATGGGTACTGTATAAAACACTTAAATTTCAACCAACAGACATTTCTTCATTTTTGAAGATTTTTGAACCAACATTTTCGTATGCCGATTTTGTGGATCTTGACTGATGAATGTAAGACAGCATTTTTAGATTTTTTTAACAAACTGAATGTAAATACAGATATTGTAGATAATTTAGAAGTTGGAACAAGAGGACAGAGTTTAAATAAAAACTGGGTAGATGCAAGATCTGTGCTGATCACAGCCTCCAACATGGGAAATGTATCCAAAAGAAAGAAAACACAACCTGACAATCTTGTTAAAACTTGGAGAGGGTATAATCCTCCACCAAGCACTGTGAAAAGCCTTCAGCATGGAAGAAAATATGAACGGCAGGCCCTGAAGGATTACAGGAAAAACATTCAAAGTTTTGTGGTGGGAACGTTGAATTAGATGACAGGGGATTAGTTGTAAATACTAAATTTCCATATCTTGGGGCAAGTGTGGATAGCTTGGTTACTTGTAGCAAATGTGGTACTGGAATTGTGGAGGTGAAATGTCCATATGGATCTGACAGTGGTGGTGCTACAAAGTTGTGGAGAAGAATGTCACCATTGGACTGTGCTAAAGATCCAGCTTTATTTTGTGATCTGGAAGACAATGATTTGAAATTAAAACCGACACATAATTACATGTATCAAATACAAGGCCAAATGGCCATTTGTGAACAAAGGTGGACAGACTTTGTTGTCTGGACTAAAAAAGATGTACATTTTCAGAGAATTGAATCTCAAGACAACCTTTGGGAAGAAAACATGCTTCCAATTTTTGAGACAATTTCATTTACGCGGCATGTTGCCAGATATTTTTTTTCTGAAAGGGTCAAAAGAGGTATTCCACTCTATCATGTCTCTTGAAATTAATATACAAGTGCCAGTATTTTAAAAATCAGTTGGTTATCTACGTCCAATAAACCCTGCTAATCAAATACATGTACATTGTATGCAGGTTTGACATTTGATAAGTACAGTGTATCTATATATATCTAACAGAGCATAAAAGATATTTCTTTTCTTTGGTAATTTGCAATCATTTTTATAAAGAATAATAACTGTATAATATTCATCAAGTTATCTGACCTGTTTAGCATTGATTAGGCCATTGACATTTTGATACAACTTATTTGTACTATCCCTAAAAATGAAATCCAATGTTGTTACATTATTTTTACTTGGTGAGAATTATCCTTGAAGGAAGATGGTTTCAAATTGTAAAATTGAGATTCCTACCATTTTGGGCCGCAAAGGGAAAGTTAACCAATATTTCAAAAATCTTCTTCTCCAGACTAAGAGGTACTACAGTCATTTTCTCTGCATGGAAGGAAAGAACATCAGGGACTTTATTTAAATTGTAAATTGCAGCACCCCAGGGCTATCTGTTCTCCCTTGGGGAGGGGGTAAAGTCTACTATAGTTTATATGGGGAAATACCACTTTTGGGTATATTTTATCCATTTTCAGCAGAAAATTACTCAAACATAGTCAGAATATTTTTTGGTGAATGAGGGTATTACATTGTAAAATTGGGATTCCTTCCTCAGGGGCTAGGGCGGGGCCCCAAAGGGAACATTTACCAATACTTTCTAAATTCTTATCTTTTGTCTTTGATGACATGACTAGTATTGTATTTCACTAAGTTTACATGCTGATTTCCACATCACATCTAAACTATAAAATAAAGCTACCAGTACCTATGATATAACTCAGGTGACCGCTAAGGCCATTGGGCCTCTTGTCTATTTGAGTTGGTTAGTAAGAAATTTATTTTTAACTCTTGTTTGAAAAAGAAAATCGAATGATTATAAATTTCATTAAAAATATATATAAATCTTTTGCCAATAAAATTTATCAAAGCAATATTTTTGTTTCAGTTTTCCTTCGCTTTTTTCTCTATTTCATGCATACTGTAATGTATCATTGATAAATTGCTCATCACTAGGTAATAAACAACTACATTTATTATTTTTTCATAAAAAGACTGCATCCTCGGTCAATATATTTCTCCTCGGGTCGATAAATCCGGGTATCGACCTCAGCCAAAGGCTATAATTGAATAGTATCCATCCATTTAAAATACATGTAGCAAATAAATAAGTACCAAGTAAGATTCAACGTTTATTTCATTAATGGGGGCAAAAGATTTGTCCATGCAATGCATAAAAATGCCATCTGCTCAATTAGATGAGCCTCTGATAGAGGTAAGGAGCAACTTAGTATCCGATAGTTTTTAAACTGTTCCATTTTCATTTCAACTACGATACGAGCAGAGGCAATACCTTGCGACTCTAAAAACTCATTTGTGGTCATATGTCGATAACCTGGAATCCTTGGTGGCATATTAAGCTTTACATTTACCGGAAATAAATCTTCAACTGTAAATCCTTTATCTGCCATTACCATGTCACCTGTACTTAACTTAGGAAGAAGATGTATCGGTCAGATGCATTACAACACCAAAGACGAGAGATGAAATTTACAAGTCCATTAGGCGCAACAGCAATCAATAGTTTGAATGTATTATAATGTTTGTATTCTGACCAGGTTAGCCATTGCGCTGTGAGAGAAGAAGGTTTTCTGTAAATAGTTCTGTACAGTCAATCACTACTCTAATGTCTTTGTAATCCTGAAAACTTTTTTGGAGATTGCACAAAATCTGCTCTCTAGATGGCCAAGGGACCACGTGTTTTGCATGGGCATATAAGAAGTTCAGCCAAGTGTTTACAATACGAGAAACAGTTGTTTTAGATACACAAAATATACCGACAAGATGTTCTTGAAGTAAACCCAATCGCAATCTCATACATACTAATAGAAATTCATCTTCGGGACGCAAAGATCGTTTACGACCTGGTTTCATATAGTCGGACTGATGGTAAAGTTTCTCAGCACCGGCTGATCTTTTATCCCCTTCCCAGTAGTGAAGTTTATCTGCACCATGTTTCATCGTGGTTAAGAAATAGTGCCAAAACATTGAAAAAGTTACAAAGCCAGTGTAAAATCTAGTTTTGTCAGCGTCCCCTTTCAGATCTTCCGGCATCATGTGTGGAACATTTGTTTGGGTACTTGCATCTACAAGTCCTGGCGGATCTACAAAAGTTTGATTTGCCGCATCACAACTTATAACTGGATTAGTGTTTGTTTCAACATTAACTCTTGTTTTCGACTTGATTTTATCTTCAGACTCGCATACATTTTCAACAGAATTTGGCTGCTCAAACACTTGCACAGTTTAATAAAGCATCTCTAATCCAAAATTATTTTCATTTTCTATTGGATGGCATACTAAGGGCCTTCTTTGCTTAAGGACATCTTTTGATGGTTTTGACGGAAATAAAGTTGTTACAGATGTTTCTGTGAATTCCCCTTCAAAATGATCCGAACAAACTCTGGTGTTGTCATTTACAATTAGATTAGCTCGAACATTGCGCAGACGCCGTATCCATTGTTGTGTTATGTGACTCCTACTTTCTGCCATTGGAAACCTATGTAGGGTAACTTTTTCCCCCTCTTCAGTTACAGTAGCTGATGTATGGGAACATCCTGGTACACAACAGTATTTACGTCCTATCTACACAATATTGTAACATGATGTATTGACTGTATATGTAGGAAAAAAATGGGTTTATTATTTTATTTCAGGTAATGCACAATGTTATAAAGTTCGTGATTTGTGGGTGGCTTGCCAAACAACTTTTTAAGAATTACAGTTGCGATTGATGTAAGAACATGCTTCTCGTATCATTTGTTGTCTATCATTAAACACAACATAGCTGAAAATGTCTATCATCGGCAAGCATGACATTTCATAACGCCATCGCGACAATAATCCCATGTTTTTTTGCCGATATTAGATTTCTCTTTAACATAAATGACAATCGTCTTTTGTCAACAAAGGTAAACGTCTATCGAGATGCCATCTGTAGTTTATCGAAGATTTTATTTACCTGTATAGTATACGATTTAGTCGCCCCCGGTAATCTTCATTGATTTTGTTTACTGGGGCGTGCTTTGTTGAACTCCCCGGAAGTGATGAGGGATAAGTAAATACCGGAACGGTTACGAAAATCCATCCGGGATTGCGATAGCGGAACTGTGCCATTGATATTTCAATGTTTCCTTTGAGGATCTCACTCGGGACCTCTGTTGTATTATTCTGACACCAAAAGGGCCAAAAAAGTCAATTGGAAGAAGGTGGTATTTTACCAGAGTGACAGGGATCACATTTATACATTTGCGTATTAAATTTACCATCCACAAACTTATGATGACACGATATTTTTATTTTACGAAAGAAATGTTTAACGCTAACACGGTGTTTATTAATAATAGTGTTAAGCTAAAGGGACTTGTTCCACACATTTTCATCTCTTCGTTCCTTTGCATTTTTCGTATATTCCTTTGCAACAGTAACAATCCTCGATATCCAGGGGTTATGCTCACTTTCGCTCTCTACACCCCTGGAATATGTCATAGCAAAATTAAAGGTTCAGTGTGCGCAACCTTGTTGATGAGACAAGAAGACTAGTTCGATCCCTGGCAAAATCCTTAGAAAACTGTTCTAGGGATAATTTCAGGGGAGTGAATTTTCGGGTTCCTATACTAATGCAATCAACTGTAGCATGCACAGAGTCCTTGTTTTTTCAGTATAAACTGTAATTTTAAACAAAATGTTTTCTGAAAAGAAATCACAGTAGGGTGAAATCAGTCAAGCGAAGATTATCGATTGTTATGAAAATCAGGGGATGTAACTGTAGGTAAGGAACACAAAAAGGTAATTCTCTATTGTTTTGTCGCAAGCAGGGGGACATCAATCCTTAATACAGATGAAATGAAAAAAAGTTTTGAGATATTCCCTGGATTTACTACTCTCAGTGTCCGTCTCTGGCTCCGTTCTAAGTCTGCCTCAAAATGAGTAATGTCTATTAGGACGCTTTTCCAATATATAAAAAACCATACACCATGCATAGTCTTGGCTGTTGTTAGGACGCATTAACAATATATAACAAACTATACATTTTACACGATCTTGGCTGTTATTAGGACATATTAACAATATATAACAAACTATACACGATACACGATCTTGGCTGTTATTAGGAAGCATTAACAATATATAACAAACTTTACACGATACACGATCTTGGCTGTTATTAGGACGCGTTAACAATATATAACAAACTATACACGATACACGATCTTGTCTATTATTAGGACGCATTAACAATATATAACAAACTATACATTTTACACGATCTTGGCTGTTATTAGGACATATTAACAATATATAACAAACGTTACACGATACACGATCTTGGCTGTTAGTAGGACGCATTAACAATATATAACAAACTATACATTTTACACGATCTTGGCTGTTATTAGGACATATTAACAATATATAACAAACTTTACACGATACACGATCTTGGCTGTTATTAGGACGCGTTAACAATATC
>NW_018406759.1:15011-15219 GCF_002113885.1 Mizuhopecten yessoensis | reverse complement strand
GATACACGATCTTGGCTGTTATTAGGACGCATTAACAATATATAAAAAAACTATACATTTTACACGATCTTTGCTGTTATTAGGACATATTAACAATATATAACAAACTATACACGATACACGATCTTGGCTGTTATTAGGACGCATTAACAATATATAACAAACTTTACACGATACACGATCTTGTCTATTATTAGGACGCATTAAC
>NW_018406759.1:7161-11079 GCF_002113885.1 Mizuhopecten yessoensis | reverse complement strand
TTATTAGGACGCATTAACAATATATAACAAACTATACACGATACACGATCTTGTCTATTATTAGGACGCATTAACAATATATAACAAACTATACACGATACACGATCTTGGCTGTTATTAGGAAGCATTAAACTAAACATGAACGACACAATCCTAAACTTGTTAGTCGTCGTTAATTTGAGTTAAGTAGGGAAATTATATTTTATCTTTTTTTGCGGCGAAATATTGAAAAGTCGCTACTTATGAGTAATTAGCTCGTCCTTTTGCTCGATCTTGGCTTTATTTAGAGACAAAAAAACGGATTTTCTTTAATTTTTAGTTCGAATTCGTTATTTGCGTCGACATAATCCGTCAAAACGACAAAGAAACACAGGAAATAAACAAAGCATAACTGTTTTTATTCTTATATATTTATATTTTGACAAATTTGTTCCTGTCATATCTTATTTAATGTACAGTCCTATTTAGCCAAATGTGAAGTATTTCCTTGGTTCACTTCATTATGATGAGCCAATCGGAAATATCACCCAGAACCTGTAATGAAACTTAACCCTCTACAATTCAACATAATTTTCTTTGTCAGTGTTTAATAACCTTTTATCAAATATGGTGGTGCTTTCTCTTGAATTGATATCAGAACTAATCACGAAATAGGTTGATAGGGGTTTTCCCCCTTTTTATCTTGAAGTTGTAAATTAAGTCGAATAGACTGCAGAATCGCAGCTGTATCTCACTGGCCTGGACATCGTTGTTTTTCTTACGTAAAGATGGTGATAAATAGGCAGGTGAGAATAAGAACGCTTCAATATAAAGGTAAAATTAAGCAATTGTGCAATATTTTGCTTTAACTACGGTAAATTTTATAAACAAACATGTATTTATGGATCAAATATTGAATAAACCACCCTCTGTAATATTCCCGTTGAACAGTAGCTAACGCCTTTAATTGTAATTCAAAAACAGCATCCCTTGACACGTTGCACACGATTCCCCAGTGCATATGTACAGTGATTTACTTCTTATTCAGGTACCGTTTCTCTCGCCAAAATGTCCATTCGCGGCTCACCAACGTCTTTCTTTACTTCTGCGTAGTCGCTGTCATTTTCACCATAGACAGTTTCCGTCTTTAATGTCAACAAAAGCAGAGTTACAAGTCGTGACGTTCTTTTGTTTGTTTTATCTCCATCAGATTTATCCGGCGTGGTCAATGTACTAAAGGTTGTCGAGGTTTCACATGAAGGCGTTGTAGTAGTGGGCGTGGTTGACGTACTGGTGGGCGTGGTTGACGTACTGGTGGGCGTGGTTGACGTAATGTTGGGCGTGGTTGACGTACTGATAGGTGTTGTAGTTGTACTAGCGGTCGTGGTAGTAGTAGTGTTGGGCGTGGTTTTTGTATTGGTAGGTGTTGCAGTTGTATTGGTAGGTGTTGTAGTTGTATTGGAAGGTGTTGTAATTGGATTGGAAGGTGTTGTAGCTGTATTGGAAGGTGTTGTAGTTGTATTGGAAGGTGTTGTAGTTGTATTGGTAGGTGTTGTAGTTGTATTGGAAGGTGTTGTAATTGGATTGGAAGGTGTTGTAGCTGTATTGGAAGGTGTTGTAATTGTATTGGTAGGTGTTGTAGTTGTATTGGAAGGTGTTGTAGTTGTATTGGAAGGTGTTGTAGTTGGATTGGTAGGTGTTGTAGGTTCGGGCGTTGTGGTTGTTGTGGTTGTTGTGGTAGTTGGTGTAGGTTCGGGCGTTGTGGTTGTTGTGGTTGTTGTGGTTGTTGTTGTAGGTTCGGGCGTTGTGGTTGTTGTGGTTGTTGTGGTAGTTGCTGACGATGGACCACCAGGAGCTGGTGGAGGAGGAACCCTCGGACTTATTTGCCGTTCAACTGACTTGTAATCTGCAAGATAAAGAGAATTAATTTTATTTTCATTTTCTAAAAAGTAACGATTTTAATTAAACATGTGGCTATTGATACATTATTGCACAAAATAGATATTGAAATCACTTGAATTCCACTAAGAATATGCAAAACAAATTATGATGTTTGCTAGTAAATCTGTGTCAGGCAAGTATATTATAAATGCCTTAAAAAGCAGTTCAATGCTTAACTGACTACAGTACGGTTATATAGGTGTCTAATGTTTATAGGACAGTGACAACAGTACGGTTAGAAACAGTTCAATACTTATATTTACGTTTTCTCTGCCTCTTATGTTCTTTTTTAACTTATAATTCATATTTAAAATTAAAAATGCCCGCCTTTTCGACAGTCCACACAATTTCGTTCAATAGTTTGAACAGCGTATTGTCGCGTGCTGATTGGCAAACAAAGTAGTACTTTGAAATTTTAACAAACACCACAATTTTATTCCACAATTCAGTATCAATACAATTGCGTATGATATGTCTATAGGATGATTTAAGTTTATCAATAGAACTCTGAGCTGAAAATTGCTTAGAATTGTTTCAATTTTTCCCCGGAACAAATTTCGCGCATGGACAAATACAGTGAACACCGTCAATCCGACCTTGCCCTCCACGAGTTATTTTTGGAAGTTTTTGTGAAGAATTCAGGTTTAAATGTATTTGTTGATTGTATGGGAACCTGACAACAGTCGGTAGATTCTATAACATCCTCGTTATTTGACATGTCGTCAGAAACTGAGAAACCGTGGATGCGAGACGCGTGAAACATAGCGTTTGAAGTGAGTGATCTTGCGACGGAGCACAGGTTCATTACAAATGTCTGAAATGTTTATGTGTGCTCTGACTCATATCAGTAGGTCTATACCATATGTGTCAGTTGGTCTATAGAATATGTCTATTTCAGACATTTGTAACGAACCCCTGTTTATCAGTGCAGTGTAACAGACGATATTTCTGATAAACTGCATGAGCGTTAAAATTGTTTCCATTGCCGGCATTGGTGATTTCAACCGATGTGCATTTCGTACGATATTGCAGATCTTGGTCTTGTTTTCGTTGTAATAAAAGTTTGTTTTTTAATTTTTTAATTTTGCATATGAATTTACAATGACATTGTCAAATCTCACAATGCCCAGCAATATTTCAGCGGCCGTCATGTTTATTTATATTGGATATTGAAGTTCCGGTCAGTGTTGTATTAATACGCTAAGAATTGTGTCTCGTGATGCATGGGAATTAAAGTCCCATCAACGTCACAGCTTTCAAAGAGGCTATATAGTGACAATGCCATGCAAATGTCAATATATGACCGTGACAACAGTACGGTTATATAGGTATCTAGTCTTTATAGGACAGTGACTACAGTAAGGTTATATAAGTATCTAGTGTTTATAGGACAGTGACAACAGTACGGTTATATAGGTATCTAGTGTTTAAAGAACAGTGACAACAGTACGGCTAGATAGGTATCTAGTGTTTATAGGAGAGTGACAACGGTACGGTTATATAGGTGTGTGGTGTTTATAGGACAGTGACTACAGTACGGTAATATAGGTAGCTAGTGTTTATAGGACAGTGACAACAGTACGGTTATATAGGAATCTAGTGTTTAAAGAACAGTGACAACAGTACGGCTATATAGGTATCTAGTGTTTATAGGAGAGTGACAACGGTACGGTTATATAGGTATCTAGTGTTTATAGAAGAGTGACAACGGTACGGTTATATAGGTGTGTGGTGTTTATAGGACAGTGACTACAGTACGGTAATATAGGTAGCTAGGGTTTATAGGACAGTGACAACAGTACGGTTTAATAAGTGTGTAGTTTTTATAGGACATTGACAACAGTACGGTTATATAGGTGTGAAGTGTTTATAGGACAGTGACAACATTACGATTATATAGGTATCTAGTGTTTATAGGACAGCGACAACAGTACGGTTATAAAGGTTTGTAGTGTGTATAGGACAGTGACAACAGTACGGTTATATAGGTATCTAGTG
>NW_018406759.1:4681-4955 GCF_002113885.1 Mizuhopecten yessoensis | reverse complement strand
TTATATAGGTGTGTAGTCTTTATATGACTGTGACTACAGTACGGTTATATAGGTATTTAGTGTTTATATGACAGTGACAACAGTACAATTATGTATGTTTCTAGTGTTTATATGACGGCTACAGTACAGTTATATAGGTGTCTAGTGTTTATAGGACAGTGACAACAGTACGATTATATAGATAGCTAGTATTTATAGGACAGTGACAACAGTATGGTTATAAAGGTACGTAGTGTGTATAGGACAGTGACAACAGTACGGTTATAAAGGTAGT
>NW_018406759.1:2759-2954 GCF_002113885.1 Mizuhopecten yessoensis | reverse complement strand
ACATTACGATTATATAGGTATCTAGTGTTTATAGGACAGTGACAAAAGTACGGTTTTATAGGTGTCTAGTGTTTATAGGATAATGACTACAGTACGGTTATATAGGTATCTAGTGTTTATAGTACAGTGACTACAGTACGGTTATATAGGTATCTAGTGTTTATATAACAGTGACAACAGTACGGTTATATAAAG
>NW_018406759.1:0-364 GCF_002113885.1 Mizuhopecten yessoensis | reverse complement strand
ACTACAGTACGGTTATATAGGTAAGTAGTGTTTATAGGACAGTGAAAACGGTACGGTTATAAAGGTTTGTAGAGTGTATAGGACAATGACAACAGTACGGTTATATAGGTCGCTAGTATTTATAGGACAGTGACAACAGTACGGTTATATAGGTGTGTAGTGTTTATATGATAGTGACAACAGTACGGTTATATAGGTATCTAGTGTTTTTATATATGTATTTAGTGTTTGTATGACAGTGACAACAGTACGGTTATATAGGTATCTAGTGTTTATATGACAGTGACAACAGTACGGTTATATATGTATTTAGTGTTTGTATGACAGTGACAACAGTACGGTTATATAGGTATCTAGTGTTTAT
>NW_018406758.1:3560-4022 GCF_002113885.1 Mizuhopecten yessoensis | reverse complement strand
AAAGCCAATCAATGCAGTCTGTTCAGGAAAATGGGTACAATGACATTCAATGCAGTCTGTTCATGTCTATGTATACAAAGATAATCAATGCAGTCTGTTCTGGTCTATGGATACAAAACCAATCAATGCAGTCTGTTCAGGTCTATGTATACAAAGACAAGTAATGCAGTCTGTTCAGGCCTATGGGTACAAAAACAAGTAGTGCAATCTGTTCAGGTCTAAGAATACAGAGACAAGTAATGCAGGCTGTTCAGGTCTATGGGTACAAAGAGAATCAATGCAGTCTGTTCAGGTCTATGTATACAAAGACAAGTAATGCAGTCTGTTCATGCCTATGGGTACAAAAACAAGTAATGCAATCTGTTCAGGTCAATGGGTACAAAGACAATTAATGCAGTCTGTTCAGGTCTATGGATACAAAGACAATTAATGCAGTCTGTTCAGGTCCATAGGGACAAAGCG
>NW_018406758.1:0-364 GCF_002113885.1 Mizuhopecten yessoensis | reverse complement strand
AAAGACAATTAATACAGGCTGTTCAGGTCTATGGGTACAAAGACAGGTAATGCAATCTGCTCAGGTTCATAGGGACAAAGCCAATCAATGCAGTCTGTTCAGGTCTATGTATACAAAGACAATCAATACAGGCTGTTCAGGTCTATGTATACAAAGCCAATCAATGCAGTCTGTTCAGGAGAATGGGTACAATGACAATCAATGCAGTCTTTTCAGGTCTATGTATACAAAGATAATCAATGCAGTCTGTTCAGGTCTATGGATACAAAACCAATCAATGCAGTCTGTTCAGGTCTATGTATACTAAGACAAGTAATGAAGTCTGTTCAGGTCTATGGGTACAAAGACAAGTAATGCAATCTGT
>NW_018406757.1:1824-2648 GCF_002113885.1 Mizuhopecten yessoensis | reverse complement strand
GCTGCCTGTCAGCCATGTTGTTTATCCGATCAGTCTCTAAAATTGTCCTGCATAGCTAGGACCAAGGGGACCTACATAAAACTTTTAAGAAAGATCCCTCTAGTTCTTCCGGAGAAATAGCAGTAACAATCCTACACTATCAAAATCCAAGATGGCTGCCCGTCAGCCATGTTGTTTATCTGATCAGTCTCTAAAATTGTCCTCCACAGCTAGGACCAAGGGGCCCTACATAAAACTTTTAAGAAAGATCCCTCTAGTTCTTCCGGAGAAATAGCAGTAAAAAACCTACACTATTAAAATCCAAGATGGCTGCCTGTCGGCCATGTTGTTTATCCGATCAGTCTCAAAAGTTGCCCTGCACAGCTAAGGACTAAGGGGTACCTACATATAAAATTTGAGAAAGGTCCCTTTGGCACTTCTTGAGAAATACCGATAACAAGAATTGTTTAAGGACAGACGACGGACAACGGACAATGGATGACGGACGGACCACGGACCACAGACCACGGACCACGGACGCAGGGTGATTTGAATAGCCCACCATCAGATGATGGTGGGCTAAACATCCAATACAAATGATGACAAAAAGTAAACATCTACAGTAATTTTGTTCAGAATGTTATATCCCTTCAAACTCATGAAAGGGTTGATAAATGTAAGTGTAACCACAATCTTAGTTCACGTGAATATGATTACATAGCGATTGCTGTTTGAAGGCATTATACATGTGTCTGGTTACATTTCAGACAGGATTTATATATATAGCACAGTGTGAAAGAGTAATTCAAACACTGTCTATGGAATCATGTGACACTTACAATGGA
>NW_018406757.1:0-363 GCF_002113885.1 Mizuhopecten yessoensis | reverse complement strand
CTTACAATGGGATCATGTGACGCTTACAATGGGATCATGTGACAGCTACTATGGAATCATGTAACATTTACAATGGGATCATGTGACACTTACTATGGAATCATGTGACGCTTACAGTGGGATCATGTTACACTTACAATGGGATCATGTGCACTTACAACGGAATCATGTGACGCTTACAATGGGATCATGTGACACTTACAATGGAATCATGTGACGCTTACAGTGGGATCATGTGACACTTACAATGGGATCATGTGACGCTTACAATGGGATCATGCGACACTTACATTGGAATCATGTGACGCTTACAGTGGGATCATGTGACACTTACAGTTGATCTTTGAGGGACTTTCCAGCATG
>NW_018406756.1:9262-10139 GCF_002113885.1 Mizuhopecten yessoensis | reverse complement strand
TTTGCGTGCAAAGCTAGTTTTTCACAGCTGCCGTTTGCCGGACTCAATTGTGGTCTGAAAGTCGCGGGCTTCAAAATTTGCTACATTTTGATTGGTTGAAAAGACCGGAACAGATCAACTTCGCCGGGAATAAGAACACGGGAGGGTAAAGGCCTACCGATCGACAAGAGTAGCTATTGAGCGAATTTTACCAGTATTGACCTCTCACAGACAGGTATTATGTTTGACTCTAAGGTCTACTGATTTCAATATGTGCCTGTCACTCTATCATCAAGAAAACAGTCGTCAGCTTCACGAAAGCTAGGCCTGTGCAAGTCTAGTCTCAGCGACAATGCTGATGTGCCGCCTGGGGTATGTCACTATGCACGCGCATAAATGTGTACTTTTATGTGGGTTAAAGGTGATTGAAATAATTTATGCTTCGCCTACTTTGTCGTCACAATAGATAATCTAATTCCGTGTAACATAAATAATCATCAAAAAATGTCACGTGTTTATGCCCCCTAGGTTAATATAACACTCGAGTGTACATCAATCATCTTTTGAGTTCTTTCTGATGAAACCATTAGGTCTTATACTCAATCAGAATAAGTTTATTGAGCAAGTTTATTGGCTGAAAATGGTCAATTTTAGCAAGGCAAGCCTAAATATCAACTGTGTCACATTGTATGTACAGTAATAGCTTCTAGCCAGGCTATAACTTCATTAATTAAACATCCATGCTAGAAGATTTCCTACACTGTAAATATTTTGAGAAATCTTGTCTAAGAAATTTAGGAAATATATATATACATTATAATTTTGAAATATTTCAACATAAAACCAAAAAATATTCAAGAACAAAGCAGCCTCAAGATTTCTAAATGAAAATATAACT
>NW_018406756.1:0-363 GCF_002113885.1 Mizuhopecten yessoensis | reverse complement strand
ATGCTCTTTGCAGGTCATAAAAAGATTAATACACATACTAACTGCGATTGCTCCCAGGGTCCTGTCACCCCAGCATGTTGACCTTATAACATTGAAATGGTTGAAATATTTAGTGTCCTATAATGAAAAACACCTACTGTCAATCCGGAGGCACGGTAGTCTAGTGGTAGGACAGTTGGCTCGTGACCGAGGGGTTGCGGGTTCGAGTCACGGCACGGCACTGTGTTGTATCTTTGAGCAAGATACTTTGCTCCGCTTGTTCAAGTCTACTCAGCTATAAATGAGTATGTGGTTGAGCAGTGCTATAATTGTAGAATACTAACTGTGAGTGCCGGAATGGCAGCACCGGATGTATGGTCCCCA
>NW_018406755.1:2751-3580 GCF_002113885.1 Mizuhopecten yessoensis | reverse complement strand
AACAAAGGGGTAAGTATTGTCTGGGGGCTCTATATATATATATACATTTAATAACAAAAACAAAGGGGTAAGTTTTGTCTGGGGGCTCTATATATATACCTTTAATAACAAAAAACAAAAGGGTAAGTATTGTCTGGGGGCTCTATATATATATATACATTTAATAACAAAACCAAAGGGGTAAGTTTTGTCTGGGGGCTCTATATATATACCTTTAATAACAAAAAACAAAAGGGGAAGTATTGTCTGGGGGCTCTATATATACATATCCCTTTAATAACAAAAACAAAGGGGTAAGTATTGTCTGGGGGCTCTATATATACATATACCTTTAATAACAAAAAACAAAAGGGGAAGTATTGTCTGGGGGCTCTATATATATATACCTTTAATAACAAAATCAAAAGGGTAAGTATTGTCTGGGAGCTCTATATATATAAACCTTTAATAACAAAAACAAAGGGGTAAGTATTGTCTGGGAGCTCTATATATACATATACCTTTACTTACAAAAACAAAGGGGTAAGTTTTGTCTGGGGGCTCTATATATATATACCTTAAATAACAAACACAAAGGGGTAGGTAATGTCACAATTGTTTTGGGGGTCTAGATATATACCTTNTAAGTATTGTCACAATTGTTTGGGGGTCTAGATATACCTTGTAAGTATTGTCACAATTGTTTGGGGACTCTAGATATCTTGTAAGTATTGTCACAATTGTTTTGGGGCTCTAGATATACCTTGTAAGTATTGTCACAATTGTTTGGGGGTTCTAGATATACCTTGTTAGTATTGTCACAATTGTTTGGGGGCTCTAGATATACCTA
>NW_018406755.1:0-363 GCF_002113885.1 Mizuhopecten yessoensis | reverse complement strand
TGTAAGTATTGTCACAATTGTTTGGGGACTCTATATATATACCTTAGAAGTATTGCCACAATTGTTTGGGGACTCTATATATATATACCTTGTAAGTATTGCCACAATTGTTTGGGGGTTCTAGATATACCTTGTAAGTATTGTCACAATTGTTTGGGGACTCTATATATATATACCTTGGAAGTATTGCCACAATTGTTTGGGGACTCTAGATATACCTTGTAAGTATTGTCACAATTGTTTGGGGCTCTAGATATTCCTTGTAAGTATTTTCACAATTGTTTGGGGACTCTAGATATACGTTGTAAGTATTGTCAAAATTGTTTGGGGACTCTATATATATACCTTGTAAGTATTGTCACA
>NW_018406754.1:210717-211048 GCF_002113885.1 Mizuhopecten yessoensis | reverse complement strand
TTTCAGTGTAAAAAACTGGCTTTCCTTCTCCTTGAAAATCCTTGGGTTAATTACAAAAAATATTTTAAGACAGACCTTTGAGCTGAAGATTCCACATCTCAAAGTGAAAGACACCCGGAGGGAAGATAAGAAAATAATGAAAGAGTGAAAAAAAAGTTAACCCTATCAGTGGCCATGCAGTCTGCTTCCCTGACAGATTCCTTTAAAATTTTCTGATTTTGTAGACTGCAAACATTTAAAATGTCTTATATCTTATAATTTCTTCGCTTTTGTATTTTATTAGAATAATAAGTTATGTAAACTTGTATAAGTTTAGTGTGAATATAGTGTA
>NW_018406754.1:208871-209253 GCF_002113885.1 Mizuhopecten yessoensis | reverse complement strand
ATAGGTAAGTAATTACAAGCTCCAGTATCAGCTACATAGGTAAGTTATTACAACCTCCAGTATCAGCTACATAGGTAAGTAATTACAAGCTCCAGTATCAGCCACATAGGTAAATACTTACAAGCTCCAGTATCAGCTACATAGGCAAGTAATTACAAGCTCCAGTATCAGCCACATAGGCAAGTAATTACAAGCTCCAGTATCAGCTACATAGGTTAGTAGTTACAAGCTCCAGTATCAGCTACATAGGTAAGTAATTACANTTACAAGCTCCAGTATCAGCTACATAGGTAAGTAATTACAAGCTCCAGTATCAGCTACATAGGTAAGTAATTACAAGCTCCAGTATCAGCTACATAAGTAAGTAATTACAAGGGTTTTG
>NW_018406754.1:208691-208820 GCF_002113885.1 Mizuhopecten yessoensis | reverse complement strand
TGTATATATGATAGGGAATATTCAAATAACATCACTGAATTAAAAAAAAAATTGATAAGAAAAAACAAAAGATATCAGTATAACTGTTATAACTAGTTATTGCATGTTCATTGTTAGGTTATATATGAC
>NW_018406754.1:203354-204791 GCF_002113885.1 Mizuhopecten yessoensis | reverse complement strand
TTCAATATCATAAGAATCTGTTATGTCAGGTGAGAATTAAATTACGGAGTCCAACAATAAATCGATCTAAATCTTTTAAAAAAATGTGCTCAATTAAATTCACTTAAGAACTGAGAATTTAGAACCAGTAAAGCAGTTACTTACTCTGAATCTGAAAATTATGAATGTTTGTATAAATATGACTACTTAGCAAGTATTAGAGTTATTATTACCCAGTAATTTGATACTGATTTACCAATTTAATATCAAGTAATAAGACATCAAATGTATACATTTATTCAAGTTTCATGATAATTTTTACACCACCTTGAAGTAAAATCTAGATCATAAATATATCATAATTATCGAAATTAAATGTGGAACTTGTAAGTGTTACAATTCAAAAGGAATCAACAACTGATATATAAATGTATGTGCATCTTTTTCATGGTAGGTAAAAAAAAAATATCTTTGACAGGGATATGTGACTACCTTGCTCATTATGCGAGTGAGGGGTGGGGGTAGAAGGTCAAAGGTCAATACTTAATTTCAGTGGTAAATGTGTTACACAAAATGTGTATATATGATAGGGAATATTCAAATAACATCACTGAATTAAAATAAAATTTGATAAGAAAAAACAAAAGATATCAGTATAACTGTTATAACTAGTTATTGCATGTTCATTGTTAGGTAATATAATTGACTCTTTGAACAACGAAATTGAAAATAAAAAATAAAAAAATAATTTAGATGTCAGAAAAAATATTGTTAGTTCAATCATTAACTTCTGAATATGGTAGTTACAAATGATCCTCATTAGAGATTATCAATGTTTTGAACTTTTCGTGAATAGCTGTATATCCATATATGAGTTTAATAATACAGTGAGATTGTGTATATTTAGTATGATGTTCGGCAATATATAAAGGGGGTGAGAAAATCATGAAAAATATCTTTTGTTTTACAACTATTGTACCGGTACATACTTTTCCAGCGTAGCCAAAATCGACATTGATTTAATGGACAACTCGTACACATTTTACACCTTTGTGTGCATACGCTTCACTGGTCATTTGTCTGATGAAGATGACAGTGTACATATCGTACTAGTCATCGAAACGTCATATAGAACATTTTATTGGTTGTGTAAAAAGAACTTCTCATAATTCATGGAAAAAATCATTAACCAAATGCAAGGCTGCTTGCGGCTTGAGTTAATTATATTTCAAACATTTTCGAATTTTGAGTTATATTTTCCACCATAATATACAAACATATGTTGATTATATCTATTCTACCAAGTAAAATGTAATGCAAGTCTTTTTCATGTCTACCTTAGTGTCCATACGCCAATGATAAGCAAGGGGACTGAGATAATCTAATAATTTGAATTGGGCTGTCCTTCATTTTACACCAGGCAGTGCGTTTTTTATCATATCTGACCCTGTGGGCAGT
>NW_018406754.1:194696-195031 GCF_002113885.1 Mizuhopecten yessoensis | reverse complement strand
CTTTGTTAAGAGACCACCTTTGTTAAGAGACCACCTTTGTTAAGATATCACCTGTGTTAAGACCACCTGTGTTAAGAGACGACATGTGCTAAGAGACCATCTGTGTTAAGAGACCATCTGTTAAGAGACCACTTGTGTTTAGAGACCATCTGTGTTAAGAGACCACCTTTGTTAAGGGACCACCTTTGTTAAGAGATCACCTGTGTAANCTGTGTTAAGAGACCACATGTGTTAAGAGACCACCTGTGTTAAGAGACCACTTGTGTTAAGAGACCATCTGTGTTAAGAGACCACTTGTGTTAAGAGACCATCTGTGATAAGAGACCACATGTGTG
>NW_018406754.1:193315-193409 GCF_002113885.1 Mizuhopecten yessoensis | reverse complement strand
CCCTTTAATTGTGCAATCAATTACTGAGTACCTTAAACGTATAGGACTGGACAATTATGGTTACCCGATAGTCTGATACTAGTGAAATCTCCAA
>NW_018406754.1:180459-191115 GCF_002113885.1 Mizuhopecten yessoensis | reverse complement strand
AAGGTTTAGAACATATTTGACCATGTGACCTTGAAAAAAGATGAATACCATTCATTTGAACAAACTTTATAGCCCTTCATCCCAGCATGCTACTAGCCAAATATCATCACCCTAGACCTATTGGTTATTCAGAAGAAGTTGTTAAGTGTTTAAAACATATTTGCCCTCTGTGACCTTGAATGTAAGTCAAGGTCATTTATTTGAACAGACTTGGTAGCCCTTCATCCAAGCATATTACTGCCCAAATATGATCACCCTAGGCCTCTCGGTTATTCAGAAAAAGTTGTTTAAAGGTTTTAAACATATTTGACCCCTGTGACCTTGAAAGTGGGTCAAGGTCATTTATTTGAACAAACTTGGTAGCACTTCATCCCAGCATGTAACTGGCCAACTATCATCATNGTTGACGCCGGACAGACGGACGACGGACGGACGACAGACGCCGCACCATAACATAAGCTGACTTGCCCTTCGGGCAGGTGAGCTAAAAATTAAATTAAATCCCCAAAGAAATATTTTGCTTTTACATTATGTTTTTTTTCAAAAACTCAATTGTGTTCCTTGTTGTCCTTTATTATTAAGAAGATATTTTGATATTTTGTACAATCAAGTCTGCTCAAGTTATTTTTCAAGTTTACAGAACCTGTCTGAAGAGACCAGTTATTTGACTGCTTGAAGGTGGTCTCTGTATACAGGTTTTCATTTTCATTATTAGCAAATCCAATACACAGTGTTAACCATGAGCTTTCTAACAGAGAAATGATCAGATCTAGCTTTATACATGTGTATCAAACACAAATTCTCAACATTTTATAAATACAAAAAAGCATTATTTTGAAACCATAAGGGTCGTTATTGAAGAATTAAGTATTAAGATATTCGGATGAACATCATAAGGTCATGTGGGCCTAGCCTCAGATGTCCATACCATCTCGTTGCCATATTCAAAACCAATAAAATTTGTAGAAATTGAAGGTCATGTGACAAACTATCATCCAATCAGGTATATTCGTTCCTGTTGCTGACTTTACCTGGTAGATGGCTCCCTATGTGGTAGATTTTATAGGTGTATTGACCGTCTCCCCCGGGGCCGTCAGTGTACGGTTCATTAGTCAGGATCTCCACCCCACTGCCCTCTCCATGACTTTCCTCTCGACTTTTTTTCTGAAAAAAAAAAAGTCATGAGAAGATTTCTGAAGAACAGTATAACCATTCACCCCTGAAATTTCATAATGAACTATTTCAACCTTTGAATGAGAATTAAGAGTTCAAATGTGTCGTCAGGGTATGAGTTAAGCATTAGATGGAATGTCAGATAGTTTTCACGTTAAGTCTATCTTATATATGCACGAGATTTATAAAGTTACCTTCCTTAAAACTCTTTTAAACAAAGCAGATTACTGAGAGCAATTCATAGCTTCTACTCAACTGAGTCTCCCATCCTATGACAAACCTAAATATCAAAATAAATGAAGAGCCATAATTCTGTATATAGTGGAGCACAAGGCCCACCATTCCAAGAGTTCTAGTACACACAATCTAGCAATTGTTAGTGACACAGTAAACCAAATATGTCCCTGAGTTATTGAACAAAGGGCCATAACTCAGTATATTTCAGGGTAACACACCCTATTTAAGCACATATTGCTCAGCTATCCTAAGAGGCACTCACATTCAAATTTTGGTAATTGTTAAGGTAACATGACTCAGAAAAAATTAAGCAGATGAACCAAGGGCCGTAACTCTGTATATAATAGGACACCATACCCTATTTTAATATACCTTTCCATTGTGTCATCAATATCTGTGCATCTTTAAAATATGTCATCCATTCTTGTGTACCCTTTAATTGTGCAATCAATTACTGAGTACCTTAAACGTATAGGGCTGGACAATAATGGTTACCCGATAGTCTGATACTAGTGAAATCTCCAGCTGGACTAGAGGTTATTGGAACTCAGCTAGCCAAACTGACTAGTCAAAACTTGATACAATTTACATGTATTACTCATCATGTTTAATAATATTGGGTAACTAAAATTTGAACATATATTGGTAAAAACTGGAAAGTACCAGCCTGACAGACTACATTAAAAAAAATAAAAAAAATGCTAGCCCTGTATCACATTTAAATATGTCATATCCAGTTCTCCAAAGAAAATTATCACTGAAGAATTCTTTTGGAAAGAGATTAATACTACAACAAAGCAGCACGTGTATTCCCTTAGGGGTACTTTAAAAATCCCTGTCCGACTGCAGAGTGGTTTTCTTACATGCAGTAACCTCCCATTAGCTTCCGGTTAGATATACCCTAACTGTAGAACAATTAGACCAAGACACTAATCCATCGACTATGTAGCTCAGTCGGTTAGAGTAACAGTTTACCAGTTTGAAAATCAGTGTTCGAATCCTGGTCTAACCCTGCAATGTTATTTTTTTTATATACTCTGATCACTCTTGTTGATTATACTGTGTTTATTTCATCTTAATTATTTCTCATAAAAGTCCTGCATTTTTTTTTTTTTTTTTTTTCAAAAATGATTTATCAAAGCTATAGTTATGCCGAAAAAACCCAGTTTCCGACACTTAAATTACAGATTTGGGCTGTGGTACATGAATACCTAAGTGTATACCATTTCCCTACCTGTATCATGTAGAGCTGGGCAATGCGATACTCGTCTACACTCATCGGCAGACCGATTCGGTATTCCTTGATCAACATGATGGCGGTTGTCTAAATCTCTGGAACCTACTATAGATGAAACATGGTCGACACCAGACTTCAGTGTATAATTGTTTTGCCTGTTTCTCTACAATGGTAGAGAGCCCACATCTTCCTGTACTTCATTCTGCTCCTGAAATTTTGAAAATTTCCAGAAAATAAAAATACATGTAAACAATCAAACTTGGTATAAGGTTTATTGTTGGGACAATGTAAACTTCAAATTAATTCAATTTACACATGTCTAACCAGTGAAATACAGAGCATTTATCAATCTGGTAAATAGAGGTTCCCCAATGAGTGAGGGTTGGTTATCTTGTTTATCAAACTAGAGTTTGTTAATTTTCAAACTGTATAAAGACACAAGGTTTACCAAATGTCTTTTAGAATTTGAAAATAACCTAACGAGATCGAGTTAGATAACAAGAGGCACAGAGGGCCTGTATCGATCACCTGGATATGTTTAAAGTACTTGATATGAGGTACAGAAATAGCACTCCATGGTAGGTAGTGTATATATGCATCCAGTATTTCTGGAGATATAGCGAGAACAAACTTCAAATGTCAAATTCCAAAATGGCGGCCTGGTGGCAATCTTGTTTTAATGAGTACACCTTAATAGTAACAGGCACTACTTGACAACTTGATGGAGACAAAATTGGGATAAAATCTCGTAATCCCTAAGGTAGAAGAAGGATTTCAAAGGTTTTGCCTCTATTTCCCCTATTGGGCCCAACCCCTCTGCCCTGGGGGTCACACCCACTGTTTATACAAAATTGAGTCCCCTTGGCCAACGGATGATCCAGAATAAAGTAGGATTTTATATACCGCGTGTCCCGTCTCTATGCTGAAACACAACAAAAATTAAGTTCCTCTATATGTCTGGATCGTGATGAAGTTTATAATAATCCGTGTAAATTTAGTTTTCTAACTTTGGGTCAAAATCGTGAAATTTTAAGCCAGTGTAAATACCCCATTAAACTGTGTAAGACCACTCTTAGAACACTCCTGATCTGATGCAGTTGTTTTTATATTAACTGAACCTGCATTAAGAAACCACTGCAATTGGAGACCACGTTATGGAGGACTTAACAAAGGGCAGCACCAAATACGCCATCTGTCATTTCATCTAGTAATATCATGAAAAAGCATTCATTTCGCGGAAAAAATAGAAATATATTCGCTAAAATTACTAGATAATTACGTTAATGTCATTTTTGATATTTTGATAACAAAAAATTTCTGTGATCTTCAGCCAAAAAAAACGGTCACACAACCAACATAATTCTGATATATGAAGCAGCCATTTTATCTAGCCATAACTCCCTCGTGGTACAAATGTCATCGAAATACATTGTATACGGAAACCAATCTTGTTCGTAAATATCATCATGTTTTTATATCATTAATATAATTGCTGTTTTTTTCAATTTCATAATTAATTTCCTGATTATAACTAAAATATTAACACTTTTGGTAAACAGTGATGTTGTCACATTTGTTAGAGATCATTATACATTTAATTATTAATTCATAATATTTAGAATATTGCATAATTTGTAAATGTTCCACTCTGTGTGCATGACAGGTGTTTGATTATCAATTTCAGCATATGGTGGGCGTCGGCTAGGAAAGTGTGTGTGTGCGTGTGTGTGTGTGCCACAAATTATTTGGGAGAGAAATGCGACCTAAATAATCAATACTATAAATATTCCTTTTCGAAAGTTTTTTCCCCCAAGAAAACAAGGAAAATCTCATGATTTTTGGGATTTTTTTCATGGAATATATGAGAAATCTTTTTTGGAACATAAAGATTTTTTTTCTTTCTAATATCTAGATTTTTTTCTTTTTTCCTGAATTGGATAAACAGAAAATATTTTTTTATTGAATATATGGAACATCCTTTAACAGGAAAACAAGAAATAAGAAAAAATGAAAAATATTTTCTGGAACATGTGGAGAGTCTGTGAATGATCATTAATATCTAGAGATTGTTTGATTGGGATGCATCCTAAAACTATATATCATTTATAAATGACAATTTCTGTAGTGTTGCCATAATTCTGGAAAACTTTTAATGGAAGTATCTGGATTGAAAGTGAAGTTCTATTTATCACATAGTGTACTGTGTTATCCAGTGAATATACCCATGTAATATATGTTTTTAGCATATTAATTAACCCAAGTAATATGACCTATCAGCCCTGTGATTGGTTGTAAGTTTCAATTGTGACGTCACGCCTACGACAAGTACATGACGTCATAGACTTAATAACGCACTGGAGTCAAAATGGCAGCTTTTTACATTTCAAGGTTGCATGAAAATTGTCGTTTTACACGAATAATTGCAACAAATCTTGATGATGTGATAAAAAGGATCTTACACTCGTTTTCATTTCATATGAAATTGATGAAACTTGTCACAAATTTTTCATTTTAGCTCGCCAGAGGCTAGAGGCTCGTTAAATTGAAAAATTCTTAGACTCGCGTCATTAATCTCATGAAATGGAATCTCATGTACGATCCTTTATATGTATATTAATAGGGATATGGAAGCTGACACAGCTGTTCTTTCCATCAGGGTCAGTTCATGTTCTATAAAACAGCCCACCAAAGATTACATGGTGATTTAAATGTCTGGTAACCGTTGCTTTTGCCAGAGGATCACTCATTTGTGCTGAAGCTTGAAGTTAGATTTGGCTACAGAACTGTAGCATGAATGTTCACCTAGTAGTAAGGAAGTACAACTATACAATAATAACAAAATATCAAAAATGGCGACCATCTTGGTTTAGGTGGCCATCTTGGAAAAAATCTGCTTGGCCCCATATCCAAAATTGATCAGTACACCATGCCCAACATTCGTTCCAAGTTTCATGCTTCTACTAAAAATCCCACAATTATTCACCAATCCGCTGGACTATAACTCCTGTATAGCTTGGCAAATGAGTTCCAGTCAATAGAATTCATTTCACACCAATGTTCTGTATATACAAAAAATTACAATTTACAAGGACTTAAATTAGACTTAAAACAGTAAAATATTTTTTAGCATTACTTAATTAAAACATTTTTTAATAACTATATATATGTACTAATTTTTTTTTTATTATTTCAGGAAAACTTAGACTACTTCAAACATTCTCAATACACATTTAACACAGTCTTTTATGATATTAGCAGTCTTTATTTTTACTTAGGATCATTTTCAATAACTTTTTTTAATAAATTCATAAAATCATAAGACATAAACTATCTTGATTTTATGTAATAATTAATTATTTCAGACAAATTTTAATACAACAGATACATATACATAATGTTAACAATGATTTGTATGACAATGCCGCTTTATAACATTCAGAGATGGCATTCATTCCGGCTGTGAATGCCATAAGCCGATTGTTGACATCATGTGGTATTGTTCGATACCACCAACCTCCCTTGACAGATGGCTGTTCTATTCATTGTACAAACATATATGATATATATATGCATTAATTGAACGAATTTCTGAAGTTGGCATATTATATTATATAGGCAATTTATCAAAATGCCAACCGGACAAAGGCAAATCCAACATAATTTGCTAGCGTGCTTCATTGAATTGTCCAGTTGGCATTCATATTGCCTATGAATGCCAACTTAAAGCATTTCAATGCTTAAATGTACTAACATGTCTCTTTGATTTGAGACAAAAAAAACAAAACAAAATCCTCAATTTTATTTAAGACAACCATGTGAACATATATAATATAGCAATGCTTATTATCGTGTGAATTCAACTTCATTTTCTAAGTTATTAATTCAAAATTATTTCCTATACCTGCCAAAATTATTTTTACTCACTCACAGTGATTATAATGGACCCCGTTGGAAATAAGCTCCCAAGCTTTCATGGGCTATTCACAGGTTTTAGATCATTATATGTATACTGTGATTTTATTTCTTTTTGAATCTTGCTTAAATTGTTTTATGGACTGAATATAATTTCTGGTAAACTATAGCTGATTTCTTGTAACACACTGTACTAAGTGACCAGTCATTGTTGGCTTGGACTCAGTCTAGTCTACATCGCCATCAGTCTGGGCATTCAACTATGTTATTTAATATGTATTTTTTGTATAATTATCATTGTTATATATATAATGCTTTGTATGCATATAACCATTAATATCCGTGATCTATTAACTGAAATAAATATAAGAGCTATATACACTGATAGAAGCAATTACCTAAAGAATTATTTAAAGACACTGTTTTAAGAGGGCCAATAAAATTAGCCGTAAATGACGCCTGAACACAAACTCTGATTGTAGCCTGCTCGGATTTCAGTGAACTCCTGAAATGTAAGACTAGTGCGTGGTACCAGCAGTTACTGCGGCTATAAATAATAATAATAATAATAATAATAGACTTGATTTAAATTCGATAACACATTGAGTCAATGACTCGTCTCACATGTGGTCGACATAAAATGTACAATATTTACAACATGGATATGACATACACGTACATACATAAGAAATTAAGTAACATATCACAGGTAATAAAACATTGTATTATCTTTAAAACAAAAAACAAAACAACAACACACTCTTGCATCCTGTATCCAATAACAAAACTACGTAATACATATCACAGATATATTGGTATGTGATATCACACAGGCTATATTAGCATAGGATCTATAGAATTTTTGTTTTCCAATAAATAATTGATATATCTGCCAAAGCCTACATCCAAATACCGTACAGTTATTTTGACATACAGAGAGCTGATATATATCATATTATGCTATTTTTTTTGGTATACACGATACATTCCGTTTCTCGTTGTTATATAAATAATATACCTGCCAAGACGATGACATTTGATGTTACACATGATCATTACGTACGTAGACCCAATACGGGCATGATATCCATTTTTGTGCATTGGCAGGTACGTACAGTCTAATTCTCATCATACATGTATATATACGTCACCTGCCAAGATGAATAATACTCAAATATTGCATACATTTTGCCAATGTTTTATTGAACAGTGACAATATTTGTCTGACATGCCAAACTTGAGCACATTTGGTATTTATTAGCTGACTCTACAGGGGCTAGACAAAAAGGGTAGCCCGATAGTCTCAGACTAATGAAATCTCCAGCTGAACTAGTGCAGGGCTAGACGATAAGAATAGCCCGATACTCTCAGACTAATGAAATCTCCAGCTGGACTAGTGCAGGGCTAGACGATAAGAATAGCCCGATAGTCTCAGACTAATGAAATCTCCAGCTGAACTAGTGCAGGGCTAGACAAAAAGGGTAGCCCGATAGTCTCAGACTAATGAAATCTCCAGCTGAACTAGTGCAGGGCTAGACAATAAGGGTAGCCTGATAGTCTCAGACTAATGAAATCTCCAGCTGGACTAGTGCAGGGCTAGACAATAAGGGTAGCCCGATAGTCTCAGACTAATGAAATCTCCAGCTGAACTAGTGCAGGGCTAGACAATAAGGGTAGCCTGATAGTCTCAGACTAATGAAATCTCCAGCTGGACTAGTGCAGGGCTAGACAATAAGGGTAGCCCGATAGTCTCAGACTAATGAAATCTCCAGCTGGACTAGTGCACTAGTGGTTCTAAAAACAAGAGGCCCAACGGGGGGGGGCTGCATCGCTCACCTGGTATTAATCTCACACTTGTAATCTTAAAAGTGAACTAAAATACAGCTACAGGCAGAATATCAGTGTTTGATTCATAAGAACCTATTAAAAGATTTAAACATATGACGCCAGTGACCTTGAATGTCGAACAAGGACATTAGGTTGAAAGTGAGTCAAGATTATTCATTTGAACAAACTTGGTAGCCCTTCATCCCAGCATGCTACAGGCCCACTATCAGTCCTCTGGGCCTTTCGGTTATTGAGGAGAAGTTGCTTGAAGATTTTAAGACATTTGACCCCTGTGACCTTGAAAGTGGGTCAAGGTCATCCATTTGAACAAACTTGGTAGCTGTTCATCCCAGCATGCTTCTGGCCAAATATCAGTACCCTAGACGTTTTGGTTATTATGAATTAGTTTTTTAAACTGTCTTCACCTCAGCCACTATGATTATTCGACCAATTGTTCAGACCCTGAAATTCAGATTTGATAGAACCAGATTTACTGACACACTGTCTTATCTGCCAAAATGATTCAGTCTTTATATAATATTTTGATTTCTACTCAAGTTGGACTCAAGCAACATCCAAATGCTGCCTGTTTCATTTGTTGATGAAATTGACCAGATTAACATTGCATGTGCGTATGAATACATATTTTCAGATTTTGCGAAGGGAGATAACTATTGACATCTTTAAACGAAGATACCACTTTGATATTTTACGTTCTTATTAAAGCTACACAAGAAATTGCTCAAGCAACCAAAAATTATCAATTAGCAAAATATTATCAGCTGTTGAAAGCCGTAGTGAAAAGTCATGTACTGACCTAAAAATTCAGAAGATGTAGAACCTCCAAATTTAGTGGCTATCCACTTTGAGCATGTAAAAAAGATGGCTACTGTAGACTCGCAGTTGAGCCAGTGCGACGCATCTAGACATTATTCTTCTGCGATGATGCATATCTAAAAGTATAAATTCATCAACATCAAGAGGCCCAGAAGGGCCTGTATCACTCACCTGAATATGTTTGAAGTACTGATATATGGTAAAGATATAGCACTCCATGCTAGGTAGTTATGTACATATGAAATTTCAGAAAGATCCATCCAGTATTTCTGGAGATATAGCAAAAACAAGCTTCAAATGTCAAAATCCAAGATGGCGACCTGGTGGCCATCTTGTTTTAATGAATGCACCCTAATAGTAACAGGCACTTCTAGACAACTTGATGGAGACCAAATTGGGATGAAATCCCTTAATCCCTAAGGTAAAAGAAGAATTTTAAAGGTTAACCTCTATTTCCAATATTCGGACCCACCCCTCTGCCCCCAGGGGGGCCACACCCGGCGTTTATACAATGAGTCCCTTTAGCCCAAGGATGCAAGTTTTACCTCTTGTGGTCACAGCATGACCAGTGGTCAGCTTTTCTGAAGAATTTGAGTTCCATCAAGTGAACAAATTATTAACAGAATCCTATAAAACTGTTACAACTAAAAATTGTAAAATAATCTTAAATTTCATTAGCAATTACATGTCTTTTGTGATATGAACAAATCTGAATTTATTTTCTAGAATATCCAAAAAAACAATCACAAATACAAAATCTTCTCTTTCACTTATTTTACAAAATTTTGATTCTGTAAGTTTATTAAGTGAAATATAAAAACCTTCCATGCAATTAATTTATACTATTAATTCCTTATACCCACACAAACTCATGCTATTCTATATACAACTAACACACAAGAAACCGTAAACCTGTTTACTACTCTTGTTGGCAACATATTTACAAACAGTAATACATTTGGCGCATCAAGGGCTACTCACTCAAACAATTTTACTACCATATATCAATCTGTATTAAACTTGCATTTATGCTTTTATTTTTGAATAAGCTAGACTCTGGGGGTATTGAGAGAAGCAGCTAGACTCTGAAATGTCTTCAGAGAAGCACCGACACAGCCCAGAGTAGTGAGCAGCTAGACTCTGAAATGTCTTGAGAAGCACCTACACAGCCCAGAGAAGTGAGCAGCTAGACTCTGAAATGTCTTCAGAGAAACACCTACACAGCCCAGAGAAGTGAGCTGCTAGACTGAAAATGTCTCCAGAGAAGCCCCTACACAGCCCAGAGAAGTGAGCAGCTAGACTCTGAAATGCCTTCAGAGAAGCACTTACACAGCCCAGAGTAGTGAGTAGCTAGACTCTGAAAATGTCTTCAGAGAAGCACCTACACAGCCCAGAGAAGTGAGCAGCTAGACTCTGAAAATGTCTTCAGAGAA
>NW_018406754.1:119753-176679 GCF_002113885.1 Mizuhopecten yessoensis | reverse complement strand
AGGGTACTTACCACTGGCTGATGTAGCTCAGTTGTGTGACAATCTCAGGGTACTTACCACTGGCTGATGTAGCTCAGTTGTGTGACAATCTCAGGGTACTTACCACTGGCTGATGTAGCTCAGTTGTGTGACAATCTCAGGGTACTCACCACTGACTGATGTAGCTCAGTTGATTACAGCTATATATACAGTATATAATGGCTTAAGGTCCAGGACTTGAATCCTGGTCTAGACCCTTTCCATTTTTTAAGCTCAGAACATGGTTGTTGAATATATGTACTGTTTCTTAAAAGTTCTAAAGGTTCAGATTAGACGAGTGACTCTAGCTAATATTTCTGTCTTACAGGTGTGGTCTGATTGTGCTCAGAGAAAAATCACCGACCTGTGGCCAGTACCCAGCAACTTCCAAATGTAGGCCTCGAACCAAGGACCCAGTGGTGAGGTCCAGTAACTGGCGACTTCCCCATGTAGGCCTCGAAACCACGACCCAGTGGTGGGGTGCTAGTGGTTGTAGACAGTCAGACCAATACCCACTCAGCCACTGCAGCCAAAGCTTACAGCTAGGTTGTCATATAAGCTAGGTCAATCTGACCATGTATTGCGATTCACTCAAAATTCTACATTCAATAGTTCATTTATTATGCCAGTAATTATAGACATTATGTCAAAATGGTGACATTCCAAATTTGACATTTAAACGTCAAATAAAAGTTGAGTTTATTCGCTGATATACATGTACAGCTGAGTGAAATAATAAACAAAATCTTAAAGTTCTTTTTTTATCATACAAAATATATCATTAAAATTTGTACAAAATTTTTGGTTTTAGCTCAGCTGGGATCAAGCCTCAATAAAGTGAAATTTCTAGATACAATTCTTGAACATCACATCACATCAAAATTTTGCAAGACAAATACAGTGACAGTACTAAAACCTATGCGTACTGATATAGATGTCCCAATATTGTAGCTTAATAATGTGTTGTAGGGTATAAACCGGTGACAGACTAAATACAGTGCCTGGAGGACTCACCTTAGGTTATAATAAGGTAAATTCCCAGTTAGAACACGTCCAGCGGAAAAAGTCTTCCATGATGAAATCAGTCCTAAACCGTTGATCCTCTTAACAAACCACCAAGCTTTTCTGCAATAGCCAATTTATCTTCTCTTGGCTGGAATTCACAATGTCCGGATCCGACAGCTAGCTCCTTTTCAGTTAGTCTACCTGTAAAATACAAATGAGAAAAAATAATCAATAATCTATTTCAGTACATTTGTGACAGTGTGCATGCAAATGTCAGATGCCTAACCTTGAAAATTGACCCAGGTCTTGCACTCGAAAGTTTTGAAATGTTCGTGATATGCATTCAACTGTTAAATTATAAAATATAGCATGAGAGAATCTGAATGCGTGAAGACTTTTGAAATTCTAGCTCCCATTGCTCAAAGCCTGATTACCTATAAGGAAATCATTACCAAGCATTTTCTAAAATTACATTTTTAAGAAACATCTACGATTCTAAGATTAGTTTTTCATGTTCAAATATCAGAAAACATTATCATTGTGAATCCTTTTTCTAAAATAATGCTACTGATAATTCAATATTTTGTAAATGTACAAGATTAATAATTTGGTAGTGCTGGCTATATGCATGCAATTCCAAATCATTTTTGAATCAGCTCAGTGTGTAGTCAGGATTTAAATATTATAGAATCATTTGACTTCACAGTGTAGACTGATCAAACATGATTTCCATTGAACAATCAGATTCTGCTACATCCCCCCCATCCCTCTCTCTCTCTCCTCCATTCTTT
Organism: Mizuhopecten yessoensis; assembly: GCF_002113885.1. NCBI lineage: Eukaryota > Metazoa > Mollusca > Bivalvia > Pectinida > Pectinidae > Mizuhopecten > Mizuhopecten yessoensis. Next base: position 174,865 of record NW_018406754.1, on the reverse strand, counting down.
TTCTAAGTCTTGCCCCCACCCCAAAACAAATTGATACTTAAAACCTAGATTCAGGTATCCCCTTTGCCAAGTGCATAAATGATATGATCACTTGTAGTCACCCTAGCTTATAATACAGTTGAGGGATAAACACAAAGGTGCCAGACTGTGATTCGAACCCGAAACCACCAAACTCTAATAGAAGGACGCTCTTATTGAGCTTAACCTGAATCTCATTTGTCAGGTCGCTTGTGACTGCCCTTGCCCCCTGCCCACATTTCAGCTATACATTACTCCCTCCTTCAACAAAATGTTTTCCCCCAGAAACCCTAAACATCTTCTGTTGGTATATTCAGCTGGGTGCCAAATGTTACAGGGAAGGAGAAATACAACCACAAGACCACGATTTGAACCAGGAATCTCCGAACTCTTATCCTCGATATCCACAGGTTATGCTAAAAAAAACTGACCAATCTCTAGGCCGATACCTGTCCTTTGAAGATTACAAAGGAGATTGAGACGTCCGACTTCAAAGCCTGTCAATTTTTACGGTTACATGACCGCGAGATTCTTTTGATGTACATCAAAAGATCGAACTAGTAGTCTTGTCTCATCAACAAGGTGGCGCACATCGAGCCTTCAATTTTGCTATGACATATTCCAGGGGTGTAGAGAGTGAAAGTGAGTGTAACCCCTGGATATTGAGATGCCGAACTCTAGACAGACAGTCTTGCTTCCTACAGTTCTGCTATATTCTCCCACTACATTTAGCCTACATATAATCAATACGTATTATTAAAAGAATTTATTTTGTTACAATGATTACTTTCTTTCATGGTCCCTGATCGGGACTGCATAAATGATTAAAGCCAAGGTTGTAGAGATGTATCTATTACAGTATATAATATATATACACCAAGCTAAGGTTGTAGAGATGTATCTATTACAGTATATAATATATATACACCAAGCTAAGGTTGTAGAGATGTATCTATTACAGTATATAATATATGGGGCAAAGAAGTAATTCCAACAGTGTGGACAAGTTTAGGTTGTCAAATTTTCGGAGCGATCCGCTCCTTTATCAAGACACAGTGAAACAGAACAGTTACATGTACATATACATCATATTACAAGAAGATAGAACTGATATACTATAATTGAAAATATAGCTATTATATAAAACCAATAGTCCCCTCGTCTAAAGACAGCCAAGGCAGCAATTAAGCTGAGAGCATCGCGGACAAGGAACGCCGATAGTCTAAATATCAGAACGCTCGCTGTCTCTGCTCTATGGCGAAAGTGCACTAAGACGACTCGCCCAATGAAACACAACGACGACCCGCCAAATGATAACCAAAATCGGAGGAGAATCCCTCTAGAAAACTTGTTAACTACTAAATATATGTAGAGGACCTATTCTTGCGCAAGATGCACTATCACATAAAGTGAGTCAACGAGAGATAAGCACCAGAGAGAAGGGACAAGATTTCAAAAACGTGGAACATGTACACGTCGGAATCTGGCCCGGTAAATGTGAAAAATCTCAATTTCCTACGGACTGCCCACATTAGTCGCCTCTCAATGCTGCAGTGGATTTAACAGTCACAGCCGGGGGGTCCACACTTAGTCGCCTCTTTCGGTTTACAGGAATAATGCATGTAATTATCAAATAAGTGAGTGCAGGAGGAATGAGTAGATGAAATGGCTAAGATACTGTATAAATCTGCAAAATTAATCTGACAACGGCTGTTGGTCACAGTCACATGCAGCAGCAGGCAGGCGAGATAGCAGACCAACTGTGCAGTAATGCACCATTAGGTCAAATGCAAAAATTTGTCGTCTAAAATATCTCTCTTTTTTGCATTTGTCTTCAAATCTGATCAGGCTATAACATCACTCAGGGCCTTAGCGTCTGTGTTTGTGATCTTACATTAACAAACTACATGAAAATTAAACAGGATGCAACTACAGTAGCTGTCCGGGGAAGATTTCCCCCCCCCCCCCCCCCATCTCATTTAGTCAAATAGTTGGACATCAGTTAAACATTGAAAGTGAGGCAGTATACAACATTGACCTTTCCGGTCAGCTAGGTTATTGTTTGTTAAATGTTTAAACCCAGCTAATAAGTGATTTCCTGACCATGCAGTCAAGATTATGCAGTTGGAATCAATGATGTCATTAACACTTGATGTTCAAGTTTTCTATGCGTTAATAAGAAAATTGCTGACGGATTATATGTAAGTCACAAATTATTTCGACTGATCAATCACATGCCATGAGTTAATATTAAATCTTTTCAACTGATCTCTTTCATCTGGGGGACTTAAGAAGAAGAAGAAGAAGAAGAAGAAACGACCGAATAAACACAATATGTCTCCACACCTCGTTTTGGGGACATAATTAATGTCACACACAATATACAAGTGATTTTGAATGTTAAAAAAAGATAAATCCTGCTCATTTAACTCATTTACCCCTGAAATTTCATAATTAAGTATTCCAACCTTTGAATTGGAAGAGTTCAAATGTGTCTCAGGGGTGAATGATTTAATCCCGACAGCAGTAAAGTTCATTAACCTTCCATCAGTAGAGTTGTGAGCCTTGAGTGGCACGCTAACAGATATTGCATGGACCTATGTTTATTATCTGCAAACATTACAGGTACACATTTTTTCTGAAAATTGACATGTATTCCGAAAGATTGACAGATTATTTTAGAGATACTGGATCACAATTTTCCAGTCTAAAATACGGATGATGCTGAATTCAGGCTAATTACATTACATCTCGAAGGACAAAAATACGGATAATGCTGAATTCCGGCTAATTACATTACATCTCAAAGGGCTAAAATACGGATGATGCTGAATGCAGGCTAATTACATTACATCTCAAAGTACAAAAATACGGATAATGCTGAATTCAGGCTAATTACATTACATCTCAAAGGACTAAAATATGGATGATGCTGAATTCAGGCTAATTACATTTCATCTCAAAGGACAAAAATATGGATGATGCTGAATTCAGGCTAATTACATTACATCTCAAAGGACAAAAATACGGATGATGCTGAATTCAGGCTAATTACCTACCATCTCAAAGGACTAAAATATGGATGATGCTGAATTCAGGCTAATTACATTACATCTCAAAGGACTAAAATACGGATGATGCTGAATTCAGGCTAATTACATTACATCTCAAAGGACTAAAATACGGATGATGCTGAATTCAGGCTAATTACATTACATCTCAAAGGACTAAAATAAGGATGATGCTGAATTCAGGCTAATTACATTACATCTCAAAGGACAAAAATGCAGCGTGTGATGAATGAAGGATTTATTTCAGGAAAGACAAAGATTTTTATTTGAGGTTCTACGGTATTTTTCATATACTGGAAAAAAAATGTACCCTGATTTTTGCATAAACTGCTTCATTGAGAAATTTACGTGTTTATTGCTCAGTGATTTTTTATACTGCATAACCGAAGAAACATTTCTGTCAGTCAAATAATAATCAAATTCAAAATTAAATAAAGACTTTTTGTTTGTTTATGACATGAAGGTGAAAGAAATTGAACACAAAACAGTGTGGTATCATCAGCTAACTGTTAGAAAATGTTCACCGTTTTTTAGGGGGATAGCCAAAATTAAACTTGATACCTTACACATCTTTTTTTGAAACAGAATGAATTTCTACGACAAAACTTGTACCAAAACACCTACATTTCAAGGCAAAAAATGTTTTCAGAATCATTATGGCATCTTACAAAAGGAAAGCTATGTTTGTACCTCAAAAAGTTAATCAAATACTTTATTTTCAACCATTTTGTTTCTCCCAAGAAATGAAAACAACAAAAACTCCACCAGGCCAGGATTATATTTTATATCTAAGGAAGGGCATCTAACTGTAACAGGATAATAATTTTTCCCTCCATTATAAATATTTCGTGATGCGTTTCGCAGGATAATTAGTTTCTTTACAGATAATCCTCATTTTTGTACAAACATTACAGAGTGGAAACAAGCCTTTTATCACGACTACATGCTATGAAATGTCATTTGCGTTATCATGCATCCTTCGACCCCTCAGTAATTAATATTGGAAAAATCCCATCGGCAATCAATCTTAGCCACATGGATGAGTCTAATGTTGTCCTATAGGGTTTATAGGTTTACTGTAAATGTCAAAGCACCATACAAAGAAATGTGATTACGAGGATACTGAGGAGATTGTAAACAATCCCCAAGCCACACGCGAGCATGCACAATTCCGAGCCAAGATCGGAAACACGAAGTCTATGTATCTGCACCAGGGCTGTATTCAATAATGGCAGTTCTAGATCTATAGTATAAGAAATAACAGGATGGAGCAAGATTATGGCAGACATGGTTTTCAACAGTAACATATAAATTGTGTCCAGTAGTTAAGGTCTTCATAGTGCAGCCTTGTAAATAAATCCTTCCTTATGACAGCAACTGATGTTATTATTGTTGTCAGTTAGTTGTCAGTTTAGTTGTCAGTGTAAGTTGTCAGTTTAGTTGTCAGATTAAGTTGGCAGGTTGTTGTCTGAGTTAAATGTCAGGTTGTTGTCATGTTGTCACAGTTAGTTGTCATGTTATCACAGTAAACTGTCAATTAGTTGTCAGTTAGTTGTCGATTAGTTGTTAAGTTGATGTCATTTTGTTGTCATAGTGTTGGCAGTTAGTTGTCAGGTTGTCACAGTTAGTTGTCATGTTGTCACAGTTAGTTGTCAGGTTGTCACAGTCATTGTCAGGTTGTCACAGTTAGTTGTCATTGGTCAGTAAGATGTCAGTTTAATTGTCAGTAAGATGTCATGTTGTTGGCAGTTAGTTGTCATATTATTGGCAGTTAGTTGTCATGTTGTCACAGTTAGTTGTCAGTTATCAGTAAGATGTCAGTTAGTTGTCAATAAGTTGTCGTGTTGTTGTCATATTGTTGGCAGTTAGTTGTCATGTTGTTTCCTGAATGTTGCAAACATCACATTGAATGTTGACTGACCTCAGAAAATATGACAATTTTGTCAGTCCATAGTGTTGTTAGTAAAATGTTAGCTTCAAGTCAGTTAACATAAGATTATGGTCATCTTCTAGCTTTGTGCTGGAAGGAATTCCCTTTAATCAATCAGTAGAGAGGCAGACATGGAAGCTACGGTCCCTGATTCAATCCAAGTGTAATATCAAATAAAGTTTTCTAGTAACAAAGTTATATACTAATTATATACTGACACTAGTTACACTGTTTAGACTTTCTGACACCAGACTTGGTAATATACACTGACAATATACTGACACTAGTTACACTGTTTAGACTTTCTGACAACAGACTTGGTAATATACAGATAATATACTGACACTAGTTACACTGTTAAGACTTTCTGACAACAGACTTGGTAATATACACTGATAATATACTGACACGAAGTTATACTGTTTAGACTTTCTGACACCAGTGTTGGTAATATACAGATAATATACAGATAATATACAGATAGTACACTGATAATATAGAGGCTAACACTGATTAGACATATTCGACAACCATTCTGTTTATTTACCTTCAAGAATATAGCTAAGTCCCGACATTAAGATAATTTTATCTGGCACTACCTCCCTAATAGAAAATACCATTCCTTCTCCACCCCCACCCCCCAAACATAAAAAAAACTAACGACTCCATAATAATACATGCACAAGTTGTAAGTTATATTTACAAAAAGGTATGTATATTCAGTTGCTTTGTCCCTATCCAATCTAACAACCAAACAGATAATGTTTATTTTTACCAAGTCTCTATTTTAGTTCATTAACTACCAAAAGATCTTATCTACGGAGGCAGAAAGCACACGTGTTGATTTTCTACCATAATAAATAAAAGCTGTTTAAGTACTTGTAACAATAAATTTTCGGTTTTCGATGGTCATACTCAAACCAGCTATACACTGTTTTTAGGTTACGGTAAATACTTTAATATATTTTGTTTCGTTTCTTTTCCCAAAGAGATAATCCCATTTAAAAAATAGAAACAACTAACAAACTATACATTTAAATGCTTAAAACTTATAAAATCTATATTTATATAGGGGAAAATATCTGTTGCATTCATCATTAAATCTTGATTGTATTTTTCTCTTTCGAAAAAAAATCATGAATTCATTTATTTAAAGGTTATCAGTATCATGGGATATTTACCGTAGTTAGTTAGAATGTTTATTTTGTATTTGCCAGAAACAGTCTTGTACAAGCTTTCATGCTTTTAACAAATATAAATCTTTCCTATTGCCTCTTGGTAATGTCTGTTTCTATTGATGTATTATACATATGGGTCAAAGGTCAAAGTTCAAATCTACTGGATTTCCTAAGGTCAGAAGTAGCTAATGTGTACAACAGGCTTCACTGTTGAACACTTTGCTGTAGTTCCTGTAAATAATGCCCTCCTCTATTAAGGATCCTCACAGCACTGCCTAAAACAGTATTGAGGATCATCACACCATTGCCAAAAACTGTATTAAGGATCCTCACACCACTTCCCAAAAAATAACTGTATCAAGGATCCTTACAACACTGCCCAAAACTGTATTAAGCATCCTCACACCATTGGCAACAACTATTATGTAATGGAAACTATTTTCTGACATGAAGATATATAAAGCTTTGATAAATCATTTCTGAAAAGAAAATCTTACCTTGTGGAACTTGATGAGAAACAAGGCATCACAAGTGATACACCCACCCTTGCATTCACACATTGTGTGACATATGTATGAGGAAATGAAGAGAAAATTTAATGATGTATCAGTATCTGCTCTTGCGAATGCATTCTTACATGAATATTAAATTTTGATTCCATTGAAGTCAATAAAGCGATGACAATTTTTTTCTAAAAATAGTAAAGGTGACCTTGACCTTTAAAGCAGTAACCAGGAATGAAATCGATAGAGCGATGACAAAGTTTTTTCTAAAAATAGTAACAGTGAACTTGACCTTTTAACGCAGTTACCTGAAACGCAAACTTGTTCAAGGCATTGCCGATTTGCCATACCAAACACTTGTATTAAGATTCATGAAATTCCTTTGAGGAATGAAGTTGGTAGAGCAATGACAAAGTTTTTCTAAAAATAGTAACAGTGAGCTTGACCTTCAATGTAGAAACCCAAAATGCAAAATTGTTCAAGGCATTGTCATACCATGTCAAAACTTTTGTTGCAAGGGGATAATAACAACGATTAAATAAACAAAATGAACCAACAACAGTGTTCTGAGTGTAAAAATACAATGGGCTAGAACAGGATTCGAACACCAGACCTCAGTAAACTCATGTTGCTCTTAAGTTACCTACCTGGTCAACAGAAGTGCCCTGGCCCGAATGCGGGGAAGTTTATATACATGTACCAAACAGGAAATATTATGGATCAGTAACTCACTGTGTGAGAAACAACAGAAGAACTCTTTAGTGTTTTGCCTGCAAGGGACAGTGATTATTTTTATACCTGTGATTTGTGTTAGGAGTTGCCTCCCTTCCAGCTGAAATTATCAATAATTGTTAAAATCAAGAGTATCAGTGGAACTGATGTATGCTCCCCAAAAACAACTTTATTGGAGGCTTTTCCTTTTTGTGAATTTTGCATTTGGTTAGATTTATGACACATATTGGTAAAAATATGTTGAAATGGGGAGGTAAGAAAAAGCATATGCTTCAGTTATGAAATATGAAGGCATGTTTTACAGATAATTAATGTATTCTACTAAATGCCAGCTATAAGCACTGATAGTTATGCGTGTCTATGAATATTTTGGTATCGTAAATTTTAGGCAAATGGCAAAAACTCCATAAATAATGGGTAGCAGGCCTCGAATTCAGTACACTGTACATCACCTTAGGGTGACTGATAAACACACATATATTCATGATCCTAGTTTAAATGCAGACAAAGTTATGCTCCGGACAAGATATTTTAGCAAAGGGCAATAACTCTATTATTAAGGGTCTGCAGACCCTGAATACGGTACAATGCACATCACCTTAGCGTGACTGATGTTCACACAATGATTCATGATCCTAGCTTAACTGCAGGCAACATTATGCTCCGGACACAACATTTAAGGAAAGGGCAATAACTCTGTAATTATTGGGTTGTGGGTCCTGAATTTGGTACAGTGCACATTTTCTTAGTATGAGTGATGTACACAATAAGTTTCACGATCCTAGCTTAAATGTGGGTAAAGTTAAGATCCGGACACGAAAGGGACGGACGGACGGCTGGACAAAGCGGCAACTATATGCTCCCCCGAAATTTTCGGGGAGCATACAAATAGTGCAACATATAATAATTCATAATTTTGAATTAAAAAAATATTATTGCAAGCATTATATTCATAAAATCAAGTCTATGTAATTACTTGTCCTGAAAATATCCAGTAATTTTGATCACATAACTCTCAATCAGCCTATGTTGTTACCCTTTAAACAATGAAAGAAATAAACAACATTTGATTATGTAGATATGAACAGCTGATTCTATATATCAAAATGATTATGAAGATTATAATAATATATATCATGGATTTGTAAAGGTAATATATTGATACACATACACAGAAATCATACAAAGTTGGATTTACGAAAATATGAAAGTGAAAGTTTACATATGCTAACAATTACTCTTACCTCAGACCAAATTAAGGCACCCATGAAGAATTTCAACTTATCCCTGACAAAAATACCTGTGACTTTTCAATCAATTCTCACAAAGAATATACACCACTACAGTGATAACAAAAAATATTCTATATTTAGTAACATTGAACCCTAACCTTTGACCAGTTGTGCCCATTTATGAACCTACCCAATGTTTGTCAAAGGCAAACATCTTTCTGTGAAGTTTCAACAAAATCTATCATGGAACACATGTAGGCACTAGTGATGAAAAGGAATGTGAAAGATAGAGTCAAAGAAAGATATGATAAAAACTATAATACTTCTGTCTTTATCAGGGGGTATGATAAACTTCTACACTTTTGTTGACAAGGAGTGTGAGACAGACAGACAGACAGACAGACAGACATGACAACTATAATACCTTCTGTCTTTATCAGGGGGTATATAATAAACATCTACACTTTTGTTGACAAGGAGCGTGACCGACAGACAGACAGACATGACAAAAATATGATACCTTCTGTCTTTATCAGGGGGTATAATAAACATCTACACTTTTGTTGACAAGGAGTGAGAGACAGACAGACCAGACATGACAAAAATATAATACCTTCTGTCTTTATCAGGGGGTATAATAAACATCTACACTTTTGTTGACAAGGAGTGTGACAGACAGACAGACAGACAAAAATATAACACTCCCTACCTTTATCAGGGGTATAATAAACATCAACACTTTTGTAAAGAGTGACAAGAAATGAAACAGACAGAAAGACAGACAGACACGACAAATATGTAATACCTCCTGTTTTACCAGGGGTTATGAATTTGTGACTATTCTAAATTCTCATTTCTTTTCATGAAGATTCAAGTATTCTGAAAAAGTTGTGAAGAAATTTCCAACCCCATATAAACACTTGCTGCAAGTAGTTTAAAAGGTCTTTAATCTTAAAAGTAACAAACAGAACACTGTTTCTATGAACACGGTGTCATATCTATGCAAGCATAACACCAATAATGAATGGGAACAGAAAAGTCATTCATCATTTCAACAGCTGAAGTATTGGTCCCACTTATTCCCCTCTAATACAGGTATTATACATGTGTCTATACACCCTGTATAGTTGCAGCAACTTCTGTGTCGAAGCCTTACAGCTGTATAACTCCAAACTCTGCAGCATTGAGACATCTAAAACACATGTTCCAATTCTCTTTGGGTTCAACTGTACTTAAACCACTTAAGACACCATTGCACATTACAAACATATAAAAAACTAAAATCAGGAATTCAAATATCCAAAATCTTAGCAGAATGGCTACAGCTTAATTTGTACCCGTGTTATAAATATAACACACATTGTAATTCTATTATATAGTTTTGATATTAAATGGAATTAATAAAACAGTTTTTGATTATCAAGAAGTGAAAACTTCATTCTTGGAATTTAAATTGGACACAAAATTGTACAGCACTAATACTAAGACCTAATTATATTTGTAGCTATAAGTGATACACAATTATGGTCTTTTGTTGAGGTCTTTAAAGATTCATACACAAACAAAACTGAATTGAGCTTCCAAACAGCAGTTATCCAATTGAATGTAATATGTATTTAAACAGATGGCGGATAAAATGAAATTATATTTAGATATGAATTAGGAGAGAAATAAGCTGATAAATGCACCAGTAATCTCCCTTTATGTGCTACAATAGTATGGGTACTACAGTTAAAACTGCATGTTATCTTCTATGTAATTTGAATATCTCCCACTTCATGCCAAATACAATTATTTTTTGTATCTAAATAGACTCATTCTAACCCAGTTTTCAATACCATGATGGATATTAGGTATCAGGGAGGCACATAAAACCATTAACAGACTCCATTTAGGAAAACTCATTTATCATTTTAAACATGCTGGTTACTGAAAACAAAAGGCATATGCCTAATCATATACATACAGGATTTTACATAGTTCATTTCCATTTCAAATCAAATTTATGAAACAGGGGTTTGAATTTTCATTTTTACTAGGCCTCTTATTATAAAGAGCTAAAATTAAAAAAATAACAACATAACAAAATAAATTGTTATAAGTTTTCTATTTCTAAAATGGAAATGAATTCAGGATCCATTTTATCAGACGACCAAAATTATTTTTGAATATTGCATAAAAGATGCCTTTATGGGTAATTAATTTCCCCCATTAGTAGGCTATATATCTGTCATCTTAAAGTTTGCGACAAATTACTGATTTGTAAGAAAAAGTAGGACATGCAAGTATATTCTGCAATCATGCTGCGAATTTAATAGAGGATATCTAATGGTTTCCGTTGGATACCAGATATATTTTTGCACAAGCATGCAAAATAAGTATACCAATAATGAAAATATCTGAAATTTCTGCCAATTGTAAGCAAGGGTTTGATAAAATTTAACTCTATTTTACCCATTTGGAACCACTCCTCTGCCCCCAGGGGTTAGGGAAGGGGGCATACACTCTGCTAAAGAGTCACACTCACACTCACACTCAATACAGCATTGAGTCATTTTGGCACAAGGATGCTTCAGTTCAAGTTAAGTTTTTTGTTAAATCTTTTTATTCAATACTAAAGAGGGAAGGGTCAAAGGTTCTAAGATTAACCCCATTTCCCTTATTGGGCCCTATTCCTCTGTCGCGAGAGAAGGGAAGAGGGGAGCAAACCCTTTGCAGCCCAATAATGCACTAAACAAAATTCAATCAAAATCCAATATGCTATTCTTGACTTGTAGTGATTTAAAGGAATTTGTCATACGGATAACAGATGGAGGGATGGACACTCTGGACAGCATATTATGTCATAAGCTCACATGGCCTTTCCTTTTAATAATCTGAAAACTTCAATACTTCATTTATACATACTTCTTTACCAAAATACTGTACTATTTTCGTTCTTCTAATTGTGTTTTGTCTTTAATTTTAACACCTTGAGGATTGGTTCATAAACACACGAGCCACGGAGTACACCTGCACCGATTCTCTCCCGCTCAATCTGTGTTCCTCATTAAATAAACCAAGAGTATGTTAACATCCCAGAAAACCACTCTCTAACTGAACAGATAAAGTTGGTAAATTCATAGAAAAGTTAGCTTACACTTTAAATGATGATGTCAACTCTGGAATTAGAATTTAACAAACTGTTCTCAGGCTAACAGACTTATGAAACCAGGTTGTTTAATATATCGACAGTTAGAATTATTACCCAATAGTCTATATAAATCATAATTAGTCATTTTTGACTGTTTCTGGCTTTATGCCCAATTTCAGCTGTAGGGGTGAAACAGTCAAAACTGTAAAAGGGCAATTAATCTACATATAAGAGGATTTGGAGAAATGCTAATTCAATACTTTAATGACATTTCCTTTATGTAAGGTAAGGGCTCTGAGCACCAATTGTAAATATCACTAAATCAGTGGCGTTCATTGGAGGGAGTACAAGCGCAAACAACCTTTTTAAAACAAAGGGGCAAAACTCCTTAATAAGGGGAAGTAACTCAAATCTATATACTTTATTCACATCCTCTCTATGTAAGGGGTCTATAAACCAAGTATCATTAAATCAGTGCAGGACTTGGGAGCAGTTGTGTAAACAATGTTTTTTTAAAGGAGGGGCATTACATAAATGTCATAAGTAGGGGTCCGGTAGCCCTATTTCCTTCCTTGCCACAGCCATAATATTCCAACTGATGCTGCAGATCAATTTTGTTTTTATGTGTCCTTTATAATAATCAAGCAGAAAACATAGATAATTCTTGATTTTGCAGGGGGCCATATATTGGTTCCCTAATACGATCATGCAGTGGGAAACAACAGGCCAACTTCCATTTTCCATATCTAAGCTCAGTACAACGCAAACAATAGTTGGAACACATTTTCTTTTTTAAATTGTGAATTCATGAAAAGTGACTTGTTTGTTTTCCATGACAATTTTAACACTTCATTATCACTTCAAGCAGACAACAACAGCTACTAAACAAATGAGTAAAGTACAATCTCATCCATAAGGATATGTATAACAGATAATGTTCTAGGAGACGTATAAGTACATTTGTATATTATGGAGTCCAACATCTATTAATATTGAGTCCAACATCTATTAATGTTGAGTCAAACATCTATTAATATGGGGTCCAACATCTATTAATATGGAGTCCAACATCTATTAATATGGAGTCCAGCATCTATTAATATAGAGTCCAACATCTATTAATGTTGAGTTAAACATCTATTAATATGGAGTCCAACATCTATTAATATGGAGTCCAACATCTATTAATGTTGAGTCAAACATCTATTAATATGGAGTCCAACATCTATTAATATTGAGTCCATCATCTATTAATATAGAGTCCAACATCTATTAATATGGGGTCCAACATCTTTTAAAATGGTGTCCAACATCTATTAATATGGGGTTTAACATCTATTAATATGGAGTCCAACATCTATTAATATAGAGTCTGACATCTATTAATATGGAGTCCAACATCTATTAATATAGAGTCCAACATCTATTAATATGGAGTCCAACATCTATTAATATGGAGTTCAACATCTATTAATATGGGGTCCAACATTTATTTAATATAGAGTCAAACATCTATTAATATGGGGTCCAACATCTATTAATATAGAGTCAAACATCTATTAATATGGAATACAACATTCATTTAATATGGGGTCCAACATCTATTAATATGGGGTCCAACATCTATTAATATTGAGTCAAACATCTATTAATATGGAGTCCAATATCTATTAATAATTTTGAGTCCAACATCTATTAATTTTGAGTCCAACATCTATTAATATGGAGTCCATCATTTATTAATATGGAGTCCTCAATTAATGTTGAGTCCAACATCTATTAATGTTGAGTCCAACATCTATTAATATGGGGTCTAACATCTATTAATATGGGGTCCAACATCTATTTAATATGGGGTCCAACATCTATTAATATGGAGTCCAGCATCTATTAATATAGAGTCCAACATCTATTAATATGGAGTCCAACATCTATTCATATTCAGTCCAACATCTATTAATATGGAGTTCAACATCTATTTAATATGGGGTCCAACATCTATTAATATGGTGTCTAACATCTATTAATATGGGGTCCAACATCTATTAATATGGGGTCCAACATCTATTTGATATGGGGTCCAACATCTATTTAATATGGGGTCCAACATCTATTAATATGGAGTCCAACATCTATTTAATATGGGGTCCAACATCTATTTAATATGGGGTCCAACATCTGTTAATATGGAGCCCAACATCTATTAATATGGGGTCCAACATCTTTTTGATATGGGGTCCAACATCTATTTAATATGGGGTCCAACATCTTTTTGATATGGGGTCCAACATCTATTTAATATGGGGTCCAACATCTTTTTGATATGGGGTCCAACATCTTTTTGATATGGGGTCCAACATCTATTTAATATGGGGTCCAACATCTTTTTGATATGGGGTCCAACATCTATTTAATCTGGGGTCCAACATCTTTTAATATGGAGTCCAACATCTATTTAATATGGAGTCCAACATCTATTTAATAGTTTGATGACTTAAGACTTACACATGTACAGTACATATATATAGGATCTTACATGAGTTTTCATGATTATTTCATATGAGATTTATGAAACGAGTCTAAGATAATTTCAATTAATGAGCCTCTGGCGAGCTAAAATGAAAATTTTGTGACGAGTTTCATCAATTTCATATGAAATGAAAACGAGCGTAAGATCCTTTTTATCCTATACTCAAGGTTTGTGGCATTTATTGTGTAAATCGACAATTTTCATGCAACCTTGAAAAGTAAAATGCCGCCATTTTGACTCCAGTACGTCAGTCTATGACGTTATGTACTTGTCCTAGGCATGACGTCACAATTGAATCAATTGAAGCTTACAACAATCACAGGGCTGATAGGTCATATTACATGGGTAATAATACGCAAACAAATATGACACGGGTATGTCCCACTGGATAACACAGTACATTATGTGATAAATGTTGATCATGACTATACTGTACTATATACAGTAAGTAAATTGATGGTCACATCTTAGTATATAGATATGGTTGGTACATGTACAACATACATAATTATTCTGTTGTGTATTTTTTTGCCCCATTTATAAGTATTAGTAAATGACATACTCACATAACTATCTATGTAGTGTATATATACGTGTACATGTAAATTATGAGTTCCATATGTAATCTTTTACAAATGACACAAAAATACGAAATATTTACATAGAATATATATGTATATATATATATATGTAAATCATGAGCCCCATATGTAAACATATACAAAAACAGCACAGCTACACAATATATATATACACACATCTATATATACAACTTTGTACATATGTACCTGCAAAATGAGCCCAATATGTAAACATTACATAAATGGATGACAGCTCATACTTATATGTAAACATACGCAAACGGATGACCAGACATATACATGACAACTTCATCATAAATTAACACCATCTGGTCAATGAAACACATTGATGTCGACACTACTAGACAAACCCAGCCAAACCAAAAATAGATCATTTCACTTGGAGAAAGTATCTAAATGACTTCCTACCTAACCTCTTCGAGTAGCAGTGGCATCAACAGGTTTAGTTTGCATTTCCTCGAACATTCCTCACACAGTAACTCTCCATGTATAATCCAGAGTAAGACTCAGTCTGCTGCTAGTGCATAGAGCTATAAGCTGCAGCGTAGTGGAAGGCTGATGTGATGATGCTACGGATGCTGGAGTTAGACTAGCCGTAGCCCAGAGCCAAGCTCTGTGAGTGCTGGCTGCGGCGGTACGGAGCCTAATTAACATAGACTGATATTTTCTTCGGCAAATCAATACAAGCTTTTACTATCAATGAAAACTTACTGGCCTCTCTCCGTAGCATGTAGGGAGTTTCTATTGATTAAAACTCTGATTTGGTATCAGCCTGCGTTCTGATCACTGTACAGATTTTCAAACCTTAACATACATGTATATAAATATATTACAACAGCAGTAAATTTATCCTTACGGACGAGGAATAATATAAAAAGAACATATCTTATTAACACGTCTTTAGCATTTTCATCTCATCAAGGCGATTCTTCAGAATTATTATTGAGAGATCATTTTTTATATATCAATATAATATATAATCTATACCATGAGGAAAGATATTAAGGCACTCATTAACAATAAAAAAAAAAAAATTGAAAGAACAAAAACCAATTATCAATCAATTAGACAATAAGAGATAGATGCAATACAAAAAAAGAAGAAGATTTTTTGGAGTATTTCAAATTATGAACATAGAAACTAGAACACTGACAGGTCAGTAAGGGATCCGTCTTGTGGCAATGTATCCCCCATAATCATCAAGAAGCAATCTACCCTTATAGCTGAGCTTGACTATTGACATTTGGACTTCAAAAAGAATCGCAAGGAAGCAAAATATACATTTTACATGTACTATGATGTGAGTCTTGTTTCCTTCCACCTCCATATTTGCTGGGCTAACAGAAATGTAAATACCGGTGCAATACTCATTTGTTAGCTTTGATTTGTTTTATTTCACCTTATATACCTCCAGCTCCTCCATCAAGAGCCAGGGTCAAAGTCAGAGATCCACTTTGTCTTTGACCTTTGGACCCAAATGACCTTGACCATTAACCCAGTGACCCTGATCTTTGGTCAGTTGACTTATTCTTTAATTCCAACCAACTTTGTTTGCTTCATAATATCATGACAAAATGTTCATCAGTGAAAAATACAAAACTTGACCTTGACCCTTTGGACCCCGTAACCTGGACCTTGACAGTTGACTCTGTGTTAAGTTCTGAACAATTTTGCCACATAATAACATAAAATGACCTTGACCTTACGTCAGTTGACTCCTTTTTAAATTCGGACCAACTTTGCTTGTGAAAGATACAAAAATTGACCTGGACCTTTGACCCAGTGACCTTGCCCTTTGGTCAAATGACTCCTTGTTTAATTCCCACAAACATTGCTTCAAAGTGTCGCAATGAAATGTTCACCAGCAAAAAAATACTAAATTTTACCTTCACCTTTGACCGAGTGACCTTGACCTTAAGTCAATTGACTCCTTGTTTAATTCTGACCAACATTGCTGCATAATGTCATAAAAAAAATAACCTTCACCTTTGACCCAGTAACCTTGACCTTTGGTGAATTGACTCCTTGTTTAATTCTGAGGAACATTGCTTCAAAGTGTTATACCAAAATGTTCACCAGTGAAAAAATACAAAATTTAACCTTGACCTTTGACCCAATGACCTTGACATTAGGTCAGTTTGACTCCTTGTTTAATTCTGATCAACTTTGCTTCATCATGTCATAACAAAATGTTCATCAGTGAAAAGATGCAAAAGTTGACCTTGACCTTTGAATCAAACGACCTTAACCTTTGACCTCAACTTTCTACCTCAGTGTGTCTCTTTGATTAATTCCGAACAACTTTGCTTCATGTCATAAAATGCTCATTAGTTAAAAGCTACAAAATCTGACCTTGACCCCTGACCCGATGACCTTGACCTTTGGTTAGTTGACTCCTTGGTTAATTCTGAGCACCATTGCTTCAAAGTGTCATACCAAAATGTTCATCGGTGAAAAGATGCAAAATTTGACCTTGACCTTTGAACCTAATGACCTTGACCTTTGACCTTGTCTTTAATCTCGATGTGTATTTTTTTTAACTGAACATCTTGACCAAGTTTCATGTACATCGGTCAGTAAATACCAAAGTTATCAGCCAGGAACAACATTTGTGGACGGACAGACAGACAGACAGACAGACGGACAGACAGACAGACAGAGTGATTACTATAGGGCACCCGTATCTATGATACGGGGTCCTATTAATACAATTCCTCCCATAAGAATTAACAAGAGGCCCATGCAGCCTTTAAATGCTCATATGAGTTCAAATCGAAAATGTCTCAGCCAATCAGGTGCCACAGTGACCATCTTGGATTTATAATTACATGTCAGCATGAACAGTAATAACACTTGCTTGGGACATCACAAGGAACATTTATACCAAGTTTGGAGTTGACCAGTGCTTGCTTGGGACATCACAAGGAACATTCATACCAAGTTTGGAGTTTACCAGTGCTTGCTAATTGGGACATCACAAGGAACATTCATACCAAGTTTGGAGTTTACCAGTGCTTGCTAATTGGGACATCACAAGGAACATTTATACCAAGTTTGAAGTTGACCAGTGCTGCAGTTCCAGAAAAAATTGAAAATGTCTTCACCAATAAGGGAACAGGGTGGCCATCATCAATTTTTAGATTGGCACAAAAAGTGAGAAGGCTTGTAAGGGACCTCATCAGGAAATTTGTACTAAACTTGTAGTCAATCACTTCATTTATTCTTTCTAAGTTAAAAATGTCTTAGCCAATCAGGACACCATGGTGGCCATCTTTGTTCCAGATTAGCATGAAGTCTTGATTGAGACATGATAAAAAAAATTTGTCAATCAGTTCAATGGTTCTAAAGAAGAAGTAGAAAACATAAATTGTTAATAAAATGCAGGTCAGATGATGCAGGGCAACAAATGATACCATCTCGTGAGTTCAAAATCAATTTATATACAAATCTAGAATGTATATATATCAACCTGACAGTTGTCTTTGTTTGAATTTGTTTTTCAATATATTACACTTAAATTATTACTATTTTTACTTCAATAATATCATCTTTAAGCCATTTAGTAAATCTTACAACCAAAAAGACAATCTTTGAAAGTCATAATCATTAGTTTTTCAAAACATTACCTCAAATATATTTACACATCAACATCACCTCTATCATATATACACAACACCATCACCACCATTATATATACACTACATCATCATCACCTCCATTATATATATACACTACATCATCATCATCTCCATTATATATATACACTACATCATCATCACCACCATTATATATATACTACATCATCACATCAATTATATATACACTACATCATCATTACCTCCAATATATATACACTACATCATCATCCCCTCCATTATATATATACTACATCATCACATCAATTATATATACACTACATCATCACCTCCATTATACATATACTACATCATCATCACCTCCATTATATATATACACTACATCATTATCACCTCCATTATATATATACTACATCATCACATCCATTATATATACACTACATCATCATCATATCCATTATATATACACTACATCATCATCACCTCCAATATATATATACACTACATCATCATCACCTCCATTATATATATATACTACATCATCATCACCTCCATTATATATATACACTACATCATCATCACCTCCATTATATATATACACTACATCATCATCACCTCCATTATATATATACTACATCATCACCTCCATTATACATATACTACATCATCATCACCTCCATTATACATATACTACATCATCATTACCTCCATTATATATACACTACATCATCATCACCTCCATTATATATATACTACATCATCATTACCTCCATTATACATATACTACATCATCATCACCTCCATTATATATATACTACATCATCATTACCTCCATTATATATACACTACATCATCATCACCTCCATTATATATATACTACATCATCATCACCTCCATTATATATACACTACATCATCATCTCTTCCATTATATATATACACTACATCATCATCTCTTCCATTATATATATACACTACATCATCCCTATCTCCATTATATATACACTACATCATCATCACCTCCATTATATATATATACTACATCATCATCACCTCCATTATATATATACACTACATCATCATCTCTTCCATTATATATGTACTATATCATCACCTCCACTATATATATATACTACATCATCATCACCTCCATTATATATATACACTACATCATCATCACATCCATTATATATACACATCATCATCTCTTCCATTATATATATACACTACATCATCATCTCTTCCATTATACATATACACTACATCATCATCTCTTCCATTATATATATACACTACATCATCCCTATCTCCATTATATATACACTACATCATCATCCCCTCCATTATATATATACACTACATCATCATCATATCCATTATATATATATACACTACATCATCGCCTCCATTATATATATACACTACATCATCATCATATCCATTATATATATATACACTACATCATCACCTCCATTATATATATATACTACTTCATCATCTCTTCCATTATATATATACACTACATCATCATCTCTTCCTTTATATATATACACTACATCATCCCTATCTCCATTATATATACACTACATCATCATCCCCTCCATTATATATGTACTATATCATCACCTCCATTATATATACACTACATCATCATCACCTCCATTGTATATACACTACATCATCATCATGCTCACCTCCATTATATATATACACTACATCATCACCTCCATTATATATATATACTACTTCATCATCTCTTCCATTATATATATACACTACATCATCATCACATCCATTATATATACACTACATCATCATCATATCCATTATATATACACTACATCATCACTACCTCCATTATATATATACACTACATCATCATCACATCCATTATATATACACTACATCATCATCATATCCATTATATATACACTACATCATCACTACCTCCATTATATATATACACTACATCATCATCACATCCATTATATATACACTACATCATCATCATATCCATTATATATATATACACTACATCATCGCCTCCATTATATATATACACTACATCATCATCATATCCATTATATATACACTACATCATCACTACCTCCATTACATATACTACATCATCATCACCACCATTATATATACACTACATTATCATCACATCCATTATATATACAGTCGAACCTCGTTATCTCGAAGTCGACGGGGTCGTGGGAAAACTTCGAGTTATCCGAGTATTCGAGTTATGCGGGTTCATAAATTTGGTATGAAATTTGCTGTTGGGACAAACCACTAGCAGTTGTTGGTTTTGTTAATAGTTAATGCTTATAATCAATAGATAAATGATAAACGTAATCAATATAACAAATACAGCTATGTAATTTTACAATAAACACGCTTACAAAAATAGAGTAAGTTATTTCAGAAAAACGTACTTTCATTTTTAAACGCGATCCAAACGGTTGGACCATATTGTGAATTCTTTATTAAATATGGCCGGGCCTAGTGATTAATTGTTGTTTTTGGCAGGTATAGATCTTGGTAAAGTCGTTCCAGGTCTGCATTTGTATTTGCAAGTCCCGTCAAGTTTTACTTCTGAAGTGTTACATTTCAAACCGAACTATCCCGCTGTCTCTGATCTCGTAGTTTACAATGCGAAAATGAAAGTGCGCAAGTCCAAAACAAATCACTGTAATGGAGCGTACGCATAGTTGATTCTGTAAATGAAAACACACACAAACAAATTACATGTGACACATTGATTCATTAAAGCCAAATATGACACCTGACACCTCCTCAACTCGATGTTATCAACAGCAATTATCGTATTGTTCTTAAATCTCTCGATCGACTTTCAAAGCCATACTGGCTCCTGTAAAAACATGAACCCGTTAAGCTGTTCTAGGTTGTGATTTTAACTGTGGAACTCTTTTATGCATGACCGCGCTTTGTGACCAAGTTTCCGGTTTGCAAAGTCGTCTGTTTTTGTGTACAAATCAGTAAACGGACTCGCAGTAAGTACAGAGTAGTTGATCAACATTGATGCAGTTTGTTTTTTATTATGAAGCTTTATCGTAAATTCATTTTTAACGATTTCATGCTAGTCTACTAACGAAAGATGCTCTTAACGCGAAATGTCGTACTTTTGCGTTTTATTTGTATGAAAGAATTAACAAGTGACAAAATGAATTTCGAACACTATATATGAAGTAGATGATGTTTTGATGTTGGATTAACGCTATTGAAACCAATATTTTACTTCGAGGTATCCGAGTTTTTCGACTTTTCAGGGTTCGAATTATCAGAGTTTTATTTACTAAGATAAAGAAGAGATTTGGCCGGGACCGGAGAAATACTTTGAGATAAACGGGGTCTTCGAGTTATAAGTTATGAGTTATAAGAGTTCGAGATAACGAGGTTCGACTGTACTACATCATCATCACCACCGTTATATATACACTACATCATCATCACATCCATTATATATACACTACATCATCACTATGGTACAAGACATCAAAACAACTATCTGTTTTGTTTCAGTTTTGAGACAGTTCCTTTTATATGTTTGTTTCAATTGTATACATCCCTCTGGTAGTTTTTAGTTTTGAGATGGTCTCTTCAGCTATTGAATGTGTACCTTGGAGACATCCCCTATTGTGGGCTATTTGTCTGCCTTGCATGACAGTGTCAGTTGGAACATCAAAGCTATTATTAATCCAATATTGCATTGTTCTGCCATTTTGCCTCTGCTTTTTAACAGAAACAGAAAATGTGGAAATTATGGTTCAATATCTGATTATGTTTTGAACACGACAGTTGAGTAAATACCATGATTACAGTAATAATAATTTATGAGTTTCCCTAATCACCTTCGTGTTTAGGCTGGGCCATATGAACATCAACAATGTATTAATAACGATTATATTTCAAATACCGTCCCAGTGGGCTGCAATGTATGATATTCACAAACAAATCAACTAACAATTTTGCAGTACTGTAAAAAGCAGAATTGAGCCCAATTAAACAAAGAAATATTCTATATAAATACTTGACATTTAAGCATAAATTTTAAATATTGGAAGAGTTACCCTTCATATCATTTTTTTATATTTACATTCGCTCCCATTGAAGCTGTGTAAACTGTGACTGCGTATAAATTACCGTATACGCAGGGAGAATCATTGGAGACCATTGTTTCCTATTGATGACGTAATTTACATTGTGACGTCATAATGGTAACGTTGGAGATCCATCGCTGCTCGCAGGCTGTAGGCTGTTCATTTATTTGGATTTACACACGTTACGGAGGCTTTGTACCATTATAAAAGCAAATGTATGGCAGTTAGCTTTATTCTGAGTGTACCATCATAGTACGAAAATATGTAAATATAAGAATTGATCTTCAGTTTGACTGCGTATACAGTAGTCAAAATGAAGGTCAATCCTTAAATATTGCACAGCTTGAATTACTTAATTCATACATGATGGTTATAATCTAAATGAAGCCAACAATGATCTGATCTGTTTTCTGGACAAGAATCTTTAAAACATGTGAGTGTCGATGACCTGCAAGTAACAATTACCTAATGCACTGAAAAACCAGTTACATATTAAAGCATATTTTCTGTATTCTACAAGAAAATCCCAATTTTACAAAATACCTGATTAAACTTTGTTTAAAAAAGTTCATTCCCAACCTTTGTAACAACCACTCCAAACCTGTTTATTAAAGAACCACCATATCCATCCTGTGTACTAAACACCACTCCCAAACCTGTGACGTACTAAACACCACCCCCAAACCTGTGTATTAAACACCACTCCAAAACCTGTGACGTATTAAACACCACTCCCAAACCAGTGTATCAAGCTCCACTCAAAAACCTGTGTATTAAACACCACTCAAACCACTTCCAAACCATTATCAAGTTCCACTCCAAACCTGTGTATTAAACACCACTCCAAACCTGTATACTAAACACTACTCCAAACCTGTATATTTAACACCACTCTCAAACCTATTTATCAAACACCACTCCAAACCTCTATATTTAACACCAATCTCAAACCTGTGTATTAAACACCACTCCAAACATGTATATTAAACACCACTCCAAACCTGTATAGTAAACACCACTCCAAACCTGTGTAGTAAACACCACTCCAAACATGCATATTTAACACCACTCTGAGTTTGTGTATTAAACACCATTCCAAACCTGTGTATTAAACACCACTCCAAACCTGTATATTAAACACCACTCCAAACCTGTATATTAAACACCACTCCAAACCTGTATATTAAACACCACTCCAAACCTGTATATTAAACACCACTCCAAACCTGTATATTAAACACCACTCCAAACCTGTATATTAGACACCACTCCCAAACCTGTATATTAAACACCACTCCAAACCTGTATATAAAACACCACTCCAAACCTGTATATTAAACACCACTCCAAACTTGTGTAGTAAACACCACTCCAAACCTTTGTATTAAACACCACTCCAAACCGGTGTATTTAAACACCACTCCAAACCTGCATATTAAACACCACTCCAAACCTGTTTATTAAACACCACTCCAAACCTGTTTATTAAACACCACTCCCAACGGGTATGTTAAACACCACTCCAAACCTGTGTAGTAAACACCACTCCAAACCTGTTTATTAAACACCACTCCAAACCTGTTTATTAAACACCACTCCAACCCTGTGTATTAAACACCACTCCAAACCTGTACATTTAACCCCAATCCAAACCTGTGTAGTAAACACCACTCAAAACCTGTTTATTAAACACCACTCCAAACCTGTTTATTAAACACCACTCCAACCCTGTTTATTAAACACCACTCCAAACCTGTATATTAAACACCACTTGAAACCTGTTTATTAAACACCACTCCAAACCTGTATATTAAACACCACTCCAAACCTGTTTATTAAACACCACTCCAACCCTGTGTATTAAACACCACTCCAAACCTGTACATTTAACCCCAATCCAAACCTGTGTAGTAAACACCACTCGAAACCTGTTTATTAAACACCAATCCAAACCTGTTTATTACACACCACTCCAAACCTGTGTAGTAAACACCACTCCAAACCTGTGTAGTAAACACCACTCAAAACCTTTTTATTAAACACCACTCCAAACCTGAAAATTAAACACCACTCAAAACCTGTATATTAAACACCACTCCTAAACATGTGTATCAAATACCACTCCAAACCTGTATATTAAACACCAATCCAAACCTGTTTATTAAAGACCACTCGAAACCTGTTTATTAAACACCACTCCAAACCTGTATATTAAACACCACTCCAAACCTGTGTAGTAAACACCACTCGAAACCTGTTTATTAAACACCACTAGTCCAAACATGCATATTTAACACCACTCCGAACTTGTGTATTAAACACCATTCGAAACCTGTATATTTAAAACCACTCAAAACCTGTATATTAAACACCACTCCAAACCTGTATATTAAACACCACTCCAAACCTGTATATTTAACACCACTCAAAACCTGTGTATTAAACACCACTCCAAACCTGTATATTAAACACCACTCCTAAACCTGTAAATTAAACACCACTCCCAAACCTGTGTATTAAACACCACTCCAAACCTGTGTATTAAACACAATTCCAAACCTGTGTATTAAACAACACTCCATACCTGTGTATTAAACACAACTCCAAACCTGTATATTAAACACCACTCCAACCAAACCTGTATAATAAACACCACTCCAAACCTGTATATTAAACACCACTCTGAACTTGTGTATTAAACACCACTCCAAAGCTGTGTATTAACAAGTCATTCAGATTGATATGTCTCGCCTTTATCCTGCGTTGACCATCATTGCACATATCAGAGAACTCACTTAAGCGCAAAAACTTCAATGGACCATGAAAGGTAGGCTGCACCTAGCATTTGACGCATGAGTTAAGATGTACTACCTAAGATGCATCTATGGTCCAAGTTTGGTTGGTCTAACATTTACACTTACAGTGAAACTAACTTAAACACAAAAACTTAATGTTGACGCTGCCGCGGCTGTTTCCACCGCCATCGCCGGAAAAGCAGCACCTTTAAGTCTCGCTTCCGCTACTTCGTTGCGGTGAGACAAAAACCACTGTAAACATTAGTTCTAATCACCAATCAGAGCCTGTGTCATAAAAAGCACTCCTAAATCTGTGAAAAAAATATTACCCCAAACCTATTTACTATAAATATTATTCCAAATGTGTGATAAAAACCACTGCTAAACCTGTGTATGTAAAATGCCACTCCAAACCTGTAAAAACACCTGTTCGCCTTATAAACCACATGTGATTTACAGGTTTGGAGCAGTTTATTCGTTAAAACAACAATGATGTTATGTACAATGCTTTGTGACATCATGCTCCAAAAAAAAATATGCAAATAATGTAATTTACGACCTTAACAATTATGAACTAACTATATAACACAACGTAAATGTGAAATATATTGCTTTTCTGTCAAAAGATAGGTTCTAGTAGACCCATCTGTAAACTTGTGATGGTTGGTTAACATGACCATCTTAATTTATTACTAATTATCAATTTGTAAAACAACACCTACTTAACACAATTTTAAAACAAACAAACAAACAAACAAATAAAAATTTCATACATGTGATTAACAAACCATAAGAAAAATCAACAACTGGGGAATCTTCTACAGTTTAACCCTGAAACCAGTAGAACACCCCTGGGCTCATACAGTTTAAGCTATAACCCTGAAACCAATAGAACACCCCTGGTCTCATATAGTTTAAGCTATAACCCTGAAACCAGTAGAACACCCCTGGGCTCATACAGTTTAGGCCAAAACCCTGAAACCAGTAGAACACCCCTGGGCTCATGCAGTTTAAGCTATAACTCCTGAAACCAGTAGAACACCCATGGGCTCATACAGTTTAACTCTTTCCGTTTGTTGTCGTGTACACACGACAACAATATGTCATCCTGGTCCCCGTTGACGTGTACAGACGACAAAATAAAGGGCCGTCTCATCCCCGCTGTCATGTACACAGGACAAGAGACTTTGATGTGACCTGCCTGATGTTTAGCTAGTTATCGTACGAGACTGTCGCGAAAAAACAATTAATTGTCGCTAAAATCAGAACCCATCAGTTTGGAAGAAATAATTTTATTTGTGCAAAGTACAATTTTTTATTATGTGACTTATTGTTTTCACATTTGCTGCAAGATGTTTGCGTTTGGTGCCTCAAATATAATCAAGATGGTGGCAACTTAATTCAATACGAACGCTCGTAAATTCATCATCAGATATTTGTTGAGACTTATGGAAGTAAATTTGAATATTCTTATATAAGTCTTGATGAAATCTACTTGTATTTAGAAAAAATCAACAACTCCACATTCGTAACCATAATCAATCCCCATTGGAAACCTGCATTACAACGCTGTGTTAAATACAAGGAATCGTATCGTTTATTGCCAGACAAATGTCGATTTCTCAGTCATAATCAGCTGCCAGTTCGTCATTATACTGCGAAAATGAAGAAATGTTTGTCTATGAACCAGATCATAAAACAATAACAATATTTGTTCACGGTTACCTGTTTAATTCTTGCAGCAGTTACACCTAGTCTTAAAAGTACATTAATAATCTGCCATTTTGTTATATGCGCGGGGGCGAGTCTAATAAGGACATCTGGTACAGAATCCGGACCGGAGTTGCGGTACGGAAAGAGTTAAGCTATAACCCTGAAACCAGTAGAACACCCCTGGGTTCATACAGTTTAAGCTATAACCCTGAAAACCAGTAGCACACCCCTGGGCTCATACAGTTTAAGCTATAACCCTGAAACCAGTAGAACCCCCCTGGGCTCATACAGTTTAAGCTATAACCCTGAAACCAGTAGAACACCCCTGGGTTCATACAGTTTAAGCTATAACCATGAAAACAAGTAGAACACCCCTGGGCTCATACAGTTTAAGCTATTACCCTGAAAACCAGTAGAACACCCCTGGGCTCATGCATTTTAAGCTATAACCCTGAAACCAGTAGAACCCCCCTGGGCTCATACAGTTTAAGCTATAACCCTGAAACCAGTAGAACCCCCCTGGGCTCATACAGTTTAAGCTATAACTCCTGAAACCAGTAGAACACCCCTGGTCTCCTACAGTTTAAGCTATAACCCTGAAAACCAGTAGCACACCCCTGGGCTCATACAGTTTAAGCTATAACCCTGAAACCAGTAGAACACCCCTGGGTTCGTACAGTTTAAGCTATAACCCTGAAAACCAGTAGAACACCCCTGGGCGCATGCATTTTAAGCTATAACCCTGAAACCAGTAGAACCCCCCTGGGCTCATACAGTTTAAGCTATACCCCTGAAACCAGTAGAACACCCCTGGGCTCATACAGTTTAAGCTATAACTCCTGAAACCAATAGAACACCCCTGGGCGAGAAACCTTTCTTTTTTAAAATTAATAACACATGACATGTTAAACATTGAGAAGACGGATATAAGCTTCCTATCATGATCAGTTGAGATGGGAAGTTGGGAACTTCTGTATTTTAACTACTTACTCTTTCTTTTATAAACTTATTGGTATACCAACCTGTTTGCATTTACCAAGTATATGTATGAACATGTGTGTAGCAGAACTGGACTGGGTCAATCACCAGCACCAGCTGGTAGATCAGCTGGTATCCTTATAAGAATTTGGAAGTCCCTAGTTCAAATCTGAGTGTCCGCATTTCTTTTCCTGTTACAGTTACAATGAATGCTCCACCAATTGAGCTACCTGGTCGACAGTGGTTGACACATTCCAGTTCTGCTACATTCCTCCCTCTTTTTTCTAAAGCTACACATTTAAGGATCCCTGTATCACTGCCAAACACCATAACCAAGCGTGGAAACTGTTTTTCCCGGCGTGACTATAGTTTTGATAAATCATTTACAGTTATATCCAAATGAAAGTTAAAGGGAGGTTACTGTGTATACGATAAACCACAATGTAGTGGGACACGGAACATTAAGGGGAGGTTACTGTGTATATGATAAACCACAATGTAGTGGGACAGGGATCCTTAAAGGGAGGTTACTGTGTATACGATAAACCACAATGTAGTAGGACAGGGATCCTTAAGGGGAGGTTACTGTGTATACGATAAACCACAATGTAGTGGGACAGGGATTCTTAAGGGGAGGTTACTTTGTATATGATACACCACAATGTAATGGGACAGGGATCCTTAAGGGGAGGTTATTTTGTATATGATAAACCACAAGGTAGTGGAACAGGGATCCTTAAGGGGAGGTTACTGTGTATACGATAAACCACAATGTAGTGGGACAGGGATCCTTAAGGGGAGGTTACTGTGTATACGACAAACCACAGTGTAGTGGGACAGGGATTCTTAAGGGGAGGTTACTGTGTATATGATAAACCACAATGTAGTGGGACAGTGATCCTTAAGGGGAGGTTACTGTGTATATCATTTACCACAGTGTAGTGGGACAGGGATCCTTAAGGGGAGGTTACTGTGTATATGATAAACCACAATGTAGTGGGACAGGGATCCTTAAGGGGAGGTTACTGTGTATACGATAAACCACAATGTAGTGGGACAGGGATCCTCAAGGGAAGGTTACTGTGTATACGATAAACCACAGTGTAGTGGGACAGGGATCCTCAAGGGAAGGTTACTGTGTATACGATAAACCACAGTGTAGTGGGACAGGGATCCTTAAGGGGAGGTTACTGTGTATACGATAAACCACAGTGTAGTGGGACAGAGATCCTTAAGGGGAGGTTACTGTGTATACGATAAACCACAATGTAGTGGGACAGAGATCCTTAACTCTGGTGAATTTGAAAGATGGTCAAGGTCATTTATTTTTATTCTCATGATACCCCTTCATCCTAGCTAGCATGCTGGACCAAAAATATAATATCACCCTAGGTCTTAAGCTACCCATTATTAACCTTTTGGCCAGGTAAAATTAAAATTCATAGTACAGACATCATTGAAAATTAATGAATCAATTCATGTCCCCTAACTATTATTAAGTGAACAGTGAGCCATTACAAAACTTTAAGCCAAACTTTAACCTGCGTATTTTGGCAAAGATAATTAAGTGGAAAACATGTCGAAAATCCACAGCATTAATGCTGGACCCCTATAGAACCTCTATGCAAAGAATCAACATCCTTACATCATTATTTAGCGAATGGTAAGCCATTACAAAACTTTAACCCAAACCTTAACCAAAGGTAACGGACGGACAACTGACGGACGGACGGACAGACGCAGAAAAAAACTATATTTCACCAGTAGGGGACTTATTACAGAATTTACACTCTAAATTACTATTGGTGACACAAAAACAATATAACAAAATAATAAAATCATTCTTAATAAAAAAAAAATCAATTCAAGTTTCTTCTCTCTTTTGTTGTTTATGAGAAAAAGTCTGTATTTAGTTGAAAATAAATCATGTTGGCCTCAAACACACATTTAGCCCTGTAACCAGTTTATGCTGCATGACACAACTCTTACACAACAGTGGTTCTAAGGAGACAGACTTGAGGAGGTGAACCAAACACCTTCCATATCTCCTATAATTGGCACTGATGGCTATTATTGATTTCATGCGACGGAGGTCTCGCTACTGCGTACCATTTTTGTCACAATCTCATCGTTGGTGGCACCATCTAGTGGCCATTGCAACAATTTACGTGGCTATTTGTTAGCCAGTCAAGCCCCGCCAATTCATGTCACAATGTGCCTGATTTTGTACAGTAGCTGTTCATATACACATTGATCGTAAGCATGGGGCCATATGGCTCTTGGGATTTCTAACGAGGAATCTTTTTATTATTATTATTATCATAATTCAGCAGATTTTTTTTTTACAATGCAGTGTGGAAATGGAATGGCAGAGTAATAGCCAGAGTCTATGTGAAAACCAAACATTCTATGCAAAACTGTTACTATAGACCTCAGCATACCCAGAAATAATAATAAATTATAAATCATTAGTATTTTAAGGTTGTAACATTGTCTGAAATAAATTTTAGAAATAATACCATTTTCGAAAAATTGTTCTACAGATTTTGGTACACAACTGAAAATGAAACAGTGTGAGATTCCTTTGAAACTTCATGTAATATAATTTAAGTTTAAAATCACTCCAAGTTCGTTTCATTTCTTAAACACAATTGTTGCCTAGTGTTTACAAGAACCTTTGCAGGTCTATGCAATCTGTTGTTCATTGGACATCACAAGTTTTAAAAATTAAATTAAATTTGAACATATTTCCTTTTGATTTCTGAGAATCAAAGTACTGAAAGTACTCTAGACACAAGCTTTCTCCATGTTGTAATATTTCCATAGATACATGTTTGGAAGAAGGAACACCATACAGTCAGTTGAATACAGGCTAAACACCGTTTATGTTTGTTAAAACTGATGTGATATTTATTCTTATTAAATGTCACTTTGAATAGTCAAAAATGTATTTTCCCTCTTAATGGACCAATCAAAAGTACTGCTTCCAGAAGCTTTTGGCTCGGTTTCTGCCAAATGTGGCTTTGTTAAAATCCAAAGTGGACCTCTGAATGTATAATTATATGTCTTCTGAGTGCCGATTGGCAGAGGGTGTAACATGTATTTCCTACAGGCCAGTAGTAGAGCACAGGTCTCACAATTTATTGTCTGTAGGTCAACTTTGGATTTTGCCAAGGATCATATGTCAGTATATATACTTCTTATTTGATTATTTTTTCATTTGCACTGCAACCCACTACATGAACATTAACAAAAGAAATGCCTTTTCATTTCATTTTCATTTCACTTTCATTTCATTTTCATTTTCATATTTGAGTATGAAAGCAAAACTTTCGTGACGTAGCACGTGGTTTACTTAAGATGTCATAGATTAACCTTGTTCAATGAGAGACTTGTTGTTATGCTTCGGATAACATAGAATGTCCCTGTGTCAAACACTTATATGACTACGGTTAATTATTGGTGCCAATTTTATTCAAATAGGGCTGTTCTGCAAATACAAAACGCAGTAAATAAATTAATTATTTGAAAACAAGTAAATAAAATTCAATAATTGTTCGATAGTAAAAATGTAAATATGTGGATTGAACAGGGTTTTTTAAAAAATTTGGATGTAACCGATTTGCGTTCATACCGGCATGAAAATTTAAAAAAAAAAACATTCAATCCCTATATGTTAATGGTTGTGTACCCAGGTGAATTAAATATCACCCGAGATTAAGTAAGTTTTAAGTATTATGATTTGTATTGTTTTATTTCTATTTTATTTCTATTTATTGTTTAGCAGCAGTCACTATGGACCACTGATTTATAACGTGTATAGTGGCCACAGGTATACTTCACCTGTAGCACCTGTAAATTCACTATAGTATATATATTATATAAATATCACATTCATGAGAGGGCGATATTGCATATTTTCACCCCAAGGAAGCATTGTTGACCGAGGCGAAGCCGAGGTCAACAATGCTTTCCGAGGGGTGAAAATATGCAATATCGCCCTCTCATGAATGTGATTTTTATTTTATTATACCGAGTGTCATGTTTAGGTGTTTCACCACTTCACCATTTTTAAAGGTCGACAAACGTTTCAGAAAAGTTTTCACTGGGATGAACCAGGGGCGCAGACATTCCGCGCATGTAACAATTTTTGGAGTAACAACCTGGCACTGGGACGAACCGTGCACACATACGTTCGGCACATGTGATATTTTTTGGAATAACACCCTGGCACTGGGACGAACCGTGCACACATACGTTTGGCGCTTGTGATATTTTTTGGAATAACACCCTGTCTTCTTTATCTTTGTAAAACGAGCAAGTAACATTGAAAATGTTCACATCTTTCTCAACCAATCAGATTACGAGATTTTAACAGAAGGTATAATAAATAGAATTACCTACATTGGTTCTGTGTGTGTGTGTACAAAGTAATGTGACTGAGTTGTCTTTGTGTTGTTTCTGTACATGTACTGTCCATGTCTTGTCCACATGTATCTGTAAGTAATGTGCAGCACTGACATGACCTTTGACCTGGACGACCTGACGTTTTATTGGTTGATACTTTTTGGAGGGAAAATTCCTTTGTAAGAACTTTCCAACCAGCTAGAAGAAAGAGACCTTTTGTGAGGACTAGTTGTGTTAATCTTGGTCTGGGTATTATTGGAAAAGAATATCATTTAGAATAGTAAGTTTCATATTTTTATATATATTAGTTCTAACAAGAGTACCGCGGGGCGGAACAAAATACGCCCGTCGAATGCCATATAGTGTTATATACTTTCTTACATTGAAATAAAATCTGCATCATTCTAAGAGTGGTTAGCTGATATGCTATAAAAAATGTAGGAGAAAACCTTCAGACAAAAAATCAAATACTGAAATAAACAAAAGGCAATAAATTTTGCAAAAATCATTGAATCAAAATTCTTTTAAGGGAGACACAACTTCATATCATGATTATCATGTATACCAAGTTTCAAAGAGATCGGGCGAAAAATGTAGGAGATGATCTCCGGACAAAATTCAAATACTGAAATGAACAAAGGGCAATAACTTTTGAAAAAATTGTTGAATCAAAATTCTATTAAGGGAGACACAACTAGGAGGAGATTGCCAGACTGACGGACGGACAGACGGACAACACCATACCATAATACTACCGTCAAATTTGACGATCGTATAAAAATGTATAGGTTTAATTTATTACTAATCTAGGATTTTTGGTAAATGGTATAATTGAAATACCCAGAGTAACTGAGAATTAAGAATATTTTATTATTACACTTTCTGTTTAGATTATAATAGATACTTTTCATGGTTAAAATGTATTGTTCTGAAATATGGCTAAAATATGGATGAAACCTAAACTCTCAGTTTTTGTAAAGACAAAGTCCATAGCTGTAAATATAGTTATCTGACCTAGTATTTTCATTTGATATTACAGTAAAGGATCAGACCGCATATTTTCATGCGTATAGATTGGACTGATCCAATATAAAGGATCGGCACATGACCCTCTACCCATAGTTGGGGTAAGCAGTATTTTATCTATTGTTTTAACAAATGTATAATTGTTATAGATGTATCCTAGTCAGATCATTTGTTTTGACATTATTCTGTTTTTCTGTATAATGCAATAGGTAGATTTGGATCATATCCATTATCTAGTATTGATGAATAATGTTGTTATTAGTCAACCAGAGGATTATCTCCCCTTGTTGCATTCTATGTATTGTGTGAACAATAGGAAAAGTTAAATAGTTAATCTTTCTTTCTTTCAAAGTCATCATGATTGTACATGTATGTATAGAGAGAGATGAATAGATTTTACTAAATTAGATAAATAGGATAAGTGTAATGTTTATGTGGATTTTATATGATCTATATAATTGTGACTTATAGCTATTACGTAGGGTTCACATTATGATACAAGAAAGGAGATATGTATGTAACTATGTTTCTTATAGGTGTGTAATTTTCTATTGCAGGGTTGTCAAAACCATCTATATCTGTGTACATCATCCATACTAGCTGGTAGCTGCTTGTGTGCAATATCTATACTATTTACTGTGATCATCATATCGGAGAGACAATAAGTGCTCGAACCCGACCCGGTTGACTTTGTCATTATTCAAGGACCCAACCCGGTTACAGGTGCAGCATAAAACTTAAATCAATTTTTCATAGCAAACAAACAGTAAACAATTAAATCATTTGTTCTACTTATCTGCTCTATTGTAACTGCTGTATTCCTCAAGTGGAGCATGAATTTAATCAGACAATGCTTGGATAATACATTATTGTTCAACAGGATACATGATAGTTTCACTGTTAGATGTATTCAGTCATCCTTACCCGGATACTTAATTTCAGAAATATCACAATTAACATTGTGTCACAAAATATTAACCACACTGTAAGCAAATATTGTAATACAGTAGAACCCGCTTATTATGATGATAACTGAATAAGCTGTTTTCGATTGTTTCTAGGTTATCATTACCTGTCCACATGTAATATTTCAAGTTTATTTGAAGAGACATGCCACCCACTGCAATACACCAACCTAATTATGGACTTTTGTACTCAATGTAATGCAGAAAAAGTAACTCAAGCATATAAAAGTAAAAAGTTCTGATGCAATCACTAATAGTTGTCACAACCCAAATGCCCGACAAATACGACAACAGGTTTGTTTTCTTTCATTTCATATTAAAAGCTTGTGTCTGATGTCAGTGGAATACTGTTTGCACCAATTTAACATGTTCGCAATGTTCCAGCTTTTGCTTGCGTGAATTAACAAGTTCATTTTTTTCTTTTGCGTAATATGTGTATTATCGATTTATCGTGCATGAATATGCATTCACGCAGTCTATCTGGAGCACTGTGGATGTTTGTTGTTAATTGTTATGTTAAATTAATAAGCTATCTTCGTCTGCCTTGTGCATAATGCATGTGTTTCCTAATTAATTGGCTCATAAAACTTGACACAATGTTTGTTAGCAAGAACTCTAAGGATTCTAAGCTATTTATTAGTAGTTGTAATTCTGTGAGTGTGACCTAGCTTAGTTTAGCAAGCGCATACCACTTTTGCTGGCGATCTGGCACTGCCACAAAGTTTTTTAGATTGTGTCCAGTTTCAAAAATACTGACATGCAAATTGGTCATAAATTAGGATAAGTCACAGAGACCATTACAGTTTTTCAAGCTTTGACCTTCCGTATCAATAGAAAACCAAATCAACTATAATAAAACTTGGCATGAAGGGGTGATAGGTACACGTTGTGTTTTTTTGTCTGTTGTGTGTTCCGTGGCGGGCAGCGAGAGCAACACTTATGACATGTTGGTGATCACACTATGCTTAATATTCAACAACACAAAGACATCAATCTTTTGAGGGAGCAATTGTTCCGTTTCTCACAGCAAGTGAAAAAAAGTTTTTTGAATCAGAACACATTTTGACAGAGCCTTTAAATCAAGTTACATTTGTTTACGACAGTATTAAAAGGTAGGTCGGAGCACAGATCCAAAAAAGACTCACTGTTATAATTAGTGGATGGTTAGCTAGGAAACTATGACCCCCATGGAGTGCATACATTAATTAGCAAGCATGGTATCATAAGGAAGTTTGTCAGAATATGCTTATTAATCTTATTATATTCTATACATGCCTTGTTGTAGTTTTCAAATGCTTCTGACCAGTTAATAAATTACCGACGTGGATACTGAATGTGTTCTTTGGTATTCGTTGGCTAACCCCCCAAAAAACGTCACTACTTTTTTTATGAAATTTTTGAGCACCTGCAGACATTTTAAGAATGAAATTCAAAACTTAAGACACCAGGTTGAGTGCCCAATGGAAGTGCAATTCTACATTGAAGCTGACAGTGCAAGTTAAAAAGTTTTCAATCGAGATAAAAAAAAATATCTGGTTTTAAGATCTTCCCTAGTGACAATCTCTTCCGGCTGTTGTATCTAAGGAAGCGGCAACATTTTAGAATGTGCTTGCTTGGTAACGTGATATTTTAGTATTTTGCTGGGTATAAAAAGTGCAAACCGGTTATCACTTGTTTAATGTGTGCGCAAGGTGACACTACTATCATGTATATATAAATAGAACACTTTCATGATTTTCAAAACAACATTTTTTTATCAGATCAGTTGAAGAAAATTGAAATGGAACATATGTCATCAAAGATATTTCCCGTAGCTGACTACACACCTGGGAGTGTCGCATTTTGCAAGTGTTTTGCTAGTTAAGCATCTACACGGTGAAGACTTAGAGTTCATAATAAAGATTTTGTGAGTGTGTGCGGTTCTATGCTGATGATATATATGGGATTTATTGAAGTATTTTCGGTAATATACCTTTTATTTTGGACACACAATTTTTCAAGAATGTGCCATAAGTAAGCAACCAGCTTGGCAGAAACCAGTGTTTCAAAGTCTTCAGGTGAGTGCGTTTGATTTTTTATATTGGTTGCCGATCAGAGTGCATAGTGCATTGAATCGCAAGACGGTCAGTGTAGAATGAAAACCAGTTTGACAGGTAATGCGCTTTTTATACCCGGCGACACCAATACTTGTTACCAAGCAAGGACAAACTAAAATATCACAATACACACAAACATTGTATTCATCCGCAATTATTTTAAACTCCAGTTACACAGATTATCAACATGATTGGTTGCTTTGATGTTTGGGTATAACATTATTATCGTCAAAAGGAATACTTTAAGTCGGAACATAGTTTGCAAACAGCTCTTCATGACGGAACCGACCCTTTGAACGTTTTGTCATATTTTTGGCGTATGAATAACTCAACTACAAGAAAATATAGGGGTTGCTTGTTTAGCTTTTTGTGCAAGCATGATGCCTATAGAATAGCCCAAAGGTCTGCCAATCCAAAAGGCATCCAAACAAGGTGCTGGGTTGGAAGTGTTGCTAATACTTTTAAAGTATCAAAAGGACTTTTGGAGGAGCATTTTCTACAATTACCAAGATCTAGGTAACAAAACGACCAAGAACTGAACACGTCAGTACCAGTTTCACAACCAACTCTAGAACTATACTGTAACTAGAATATAAATATATATATCTGTCAATAAATATCAACATTTGACATTCCATTTAATTTTCCATATCAAAAAGTTAAATCATCAAAGTAATATGACATATTATCAACTAAATTATAATTTAAGTTTTATACCAGTTACACATAGAGTATATACCTTAAGTGAGAAGTAACCGGATATTATAACCTGCACTTCATTATCCTGTTGTTAGGCTACGATTCCAAAATTGATACTGTACCAGCGTGACGGCAACATGACAAGCACAATGTAACTGACGTCTGTGATGTTATTTATGCCTTGTTGATTAAACTCGTACATCAATAGTAAACATATACATATGAACAATTAACAAGTGAGGTAATAAATCGTAGATACTTACGTAAATCTGCGAATGCTGGTAATATC
The DNA here is from genome assembly GCF_002113885.1 of Mizuhopecten yessoensis. NCBI lineage: Eukaryota > Metazoa > Mollusca > Bivalvia > Pectinida > Pectinidae > Mizuhopecten > Mizuhopecten yessoensis. Next base: position 137,246 of record NW_018406754.1, on the reverse strand, counting down.
TAAGTAGAAGTTACTTTTTCATGTTAGCTGTCATTTTATGTAGCCCCTTACGAAACTAACAAGAATAATAATTCATTTTCTGAGAATAATTTTGTTCCAAATGATATATTTTTTCATCTATGTAGATAAACTTCAGTAGTTAGAAGTATGTGAACTATAAATAAATTGTCCTAATGCAATTCAGCAATGTTAATGTACGATGATTATTTTTATTGCTATAAGCGGCTACATAAGATTACAGACGAACGGTTCCGGCGCACATGGGCTTATGACTGGTATGGTTTGTGTAAATGAAATGCAGTTTCTGAGGTTCGTATCACATGGAGAGTAGTTCTTGTCATACTAGTTTAAACAAGCAGCGTTCTTCTTTTTTTCCCAAACAAATCTAATAAAATCAGAATTGACGAAATAAAATGCAAACAGTTTTAAGGGGATACTTAGTAACTGTTACACTAGAAACGGGTAGAAACTACTTGTTGCTGGACCCTGCGAACTAGAATAAGAGTGTTGATAGCCCTGCTTGAAGGATACCAAGTCAGGGTGTCTGCTACGCAAGCAGATAGGCTGTTCCATACTGAATCTGTTCATGGAATGAATGAGTTTCTGTAGTATGATGTGGATGTACTCACTCTCTATACTGGAGGGCTGGCGGAATTTCCTGGAGTGGGAGCTCGAGGATCTTGTATGTCCCTGGGCTGGGGTGAGGTACTGGCTGATTGGTATGTCCACAAAGGTCGATAGCGATCTTGAACATTACTGTATTATTAGCTAGGCTTTGGTCCGACAAGATTCTAGTGTTTCCCACCCCATTTGGTCTAGCATGGAGGATCGATACACTGCTGCTGTTGTGATATCTGTTGGTGACATATCTGGCAGCTCTCCTCTGAACCATCTCCAGCTTGTGTGTCTGGTTCTTGGTGTACAGGTTCCAAACTGTAACAGTACCCCAGGTTTGGTCGCACAAGTGTTTTAAAGGCCGTACCCTTTACCTCTTCACTGCTGATACGTATAGATTGCATTTAAGGAAACCGAGCATGCTGTTACCCGTCTTCACACTCTTGTCAATATAGTAGTTCCACCCCCAGGACCAATAAAATGACCGAATATAGACACGCCTACAAACTGACCAACAGAAGTATCTATATGAATAGACAAACAGGTTTTAAACACATGCACATGACCAAAAACTGGACAGCACATTACAATACATTCACAATTATATGAGCTTATACAATATTCATCAGTTTAATATTAAACATTAGAATATGCGGAAATTGTGATACTGTCTCCCTACATTGGATTTTCAACTAGGGATGTACTTCCTACTTCCGTTTAGCAATTCGCATAGCTATTATTGCATTGCCAATAGCTAAAATCCATCAATAATTACGTATACATTACCTCAGTACTCAAGTTTTGTGTTCAAACAATCCAAAAAGTGGGTAAGGAGGGTTCGAACTACCTGTAGACAGAAATTATTATTTATATTGTTCAAAAAGTGTGTTAGGATTTTCCACCTTTTCAAACTGACCGGAGGTATATCGTAAGTAAAATAAAATACTTCCCAACCTATGCCATGTACTTGCCATAATGAGCTCCTTCAAATTGAAGAGAATATATATATATAAGTGTCAACAAAATCATATTTTGAACTGAAATTTTATAAAACTGTAGCGTTGTCTGTTGCCTGACATCGCTAACAGATTATAATAAAACACTAGAAACGCACATCTGTGGAGATCCTGTGTATTCAGGAGTGGAGCTAGCGTTAACATATAATGATGACATATTACACATAAACAAATTACAGGCACGTTCAATAACACATATATAGCATGCTTGCCAACTCTCCCTATTTTAGAGGGACACTCCCGGTTTTTGACCCTGAAATTGAGCATTTTCAACCAGTGAATTTGCTAAACTATTCCTATAATCTAACATCTAATGATTTCATCTGAAAGAACAGTGCAAGAGATTGATGCCATATAAAGGTGTTTTTCCCCATAGGTTGTGTATACACAACTATTTTATTTATGCTTTTAATTCTGAGCATTCTCCCCCATGGAAATTTCAAAAAGTTTGCAAGTATGATATAGGAGTGCTCGATGAGGGCAATACCGTTACAAAAACTAGGGCAAAATGTTAACAAATAAAACAGCTATATGGAAACCCTTTAAAAAGTACAAGACAAATAAGACCAGTTGTTGGAAGGGTTTAGTTTACAAACGTTGTCTGCTTCATCGATGAAAGCCCTATGTAAGTCAAGGTCAAATCCATGTAAGGTCACATCCTCATTCAGAGAACTAGTAATAACTGAGCGATCATGATGGGGACCGATCTTTTCCAGTCTTCATCAACTTGTATATTTGTCTGTCTTGGCTGTCCAACATAGATCTATCACAGAAGTCATAATATTCAAATCAGAAAATCCAAATTGTCCCCCCTTATAAATCTCCAATATAAATGAAACATAATGAAGTATGCTATGTTGTAAATAACCTACGTCTTTCTAAATTTCTGTTGCAGGCTATGATCGAGAGTTTAGGAGAGAGCTTTGAGACCTATGGTCTTGTTTACTACCTACTGTTGCTGCCGAGCACTTTAATTGTATTCGTCATCTGTTTGTTCATTCGGTGGATGGGACTCAAATTCTTCAGACACAACTGACCACTGCCCAGTGACTGCAAGTGACCAGCATGAACCACTGAAGGTATATTTCATATATATATACTATCGTTGGATGTATATTTAGTCCCACCACAATTGGCCCTGTATATCAACTCCTAGGCGACCAGTAAACATCATTTGATGAACACTTTATATCACTTTGAATGCCAAAACTCCTGACAACCACAAGGGACCTGGGTTAATGTGGCCATTTGAACACTGGTGTTATTCAAATTCTTCCAATAATCTGTATACCATCTCTGATGTGTTGTCGCTGATGTGACATGTACCCAGGGGAAACAGTTCTCAATTAAGACCATTAAAAACCTCATAGGCAGTGGATACAATTAAATCAGGGGTGCTCACAGCATCACAGTCACAAAAGCTGCAGTCTCTCCTTAGACCTAGAGAGTTTGCTGAGATGACTGACCGACCCGTTGGTAAGTCATTCCACAGGCAAATAACAGGGGGAAAAGGTGGCTTTGTAACCTGGAGAAAGGAAGATGGAAGCAAAGACTATAATGTCATCTTGAAAAATTATTGTAATGGTTTTGCCACTATACTAGCTCATTGATGATGCGGTAGAGCATGACATTACCTTTTGTTCCGTTGTAGTTTTTATGCTGTTGGTTGTTCTATAGTCTCCAATGACATGTATTGCAATATTGCAATTACTTTCTTTTTTCACTTATTCATATTATTATTTTTCATTTTTATTTTTTTTGAGCAGGCAAACTTCATAGGACGCTCGATTATGTACTGCCTCAACGTATCATTGTGTTATCGATATATAGTTTATGATCAAAGACTTTCAGTTAACCTACCTATGATTTCGTTCCATTCCAATTCTACACATGTATTGCTGAAGTAAAGAGATTTTTTTTTAGATTTTTTTTCATAAATAAAATTTCTGTGATTTTATTTCAAACAGATTTGAAGATCATTTCTGCAATATATTATTTGGCCATCAGGTACCAGCATCTAGACTTGTTCAGTTTTTAGATACAGGTAGACTCCAGTTGTCAGTCTATTATCACGGCAACAAAAATAATTGCTACTTGGGACTGTGAATTGTGTATAACCTATTTCTTTACCTATTTAATATGAAAAAAAATCCACTGCATTAAAGTGCTGATATTTTTCTTTCTTTCTTTAAAAACTTATTCTTTGGTGGTTTGATGAAAAAATATTCCAGTCATCATCAGTAGCGACATATATTTTTATTGCAATGAAGATGAATCTGATATCAATGATTGTTTCAATAGGTTCAGCATTCGGTACTTTGATTTTTTTAGATCACCTGCGCAAAGGGCAAGTGAGCTTATGTCATGGTGCGGCGTCCGTCGTCCGGTGTCATCCGTCAACTTTTCCTTTAAACAACTTCTTCTGAAGAACAGACAGGCCTAGAGTCATGATATTTGTCTGAAAGATTCGTTGATAGAAGCCTGACAAAGTTTGAAAATGACCTTGACCTATTTTCAAGGTCACAGGGGTCAAACATGTCAAAAACTTCAACCGACTTCTGATGAAGAACTGAAAGGTATAGAACCTTTATATTTGGCTGGTGGCTTCCTTGGTTGGAGCCCGACAAAGTTTGAGAATAAAAATGACCTTGATCTACTTTAAAGGTCACAGCTGGCAAATGTGTCAAACTCTTTAAACGGCTTCTTCTGAAGAACTGAAAGGTGTAGAATCTTTATATTTGATTGGTGGCTTTCTGGGATAGACCCCAAAAAAGTTTGAGAATGGAAATGAAAATGACTTTGGCCTACTTTAAGGTCACAGCGGTCAAATATGTCAAACACTTCAAACAACTTCTTCTGAAGAACTGTAAAGTACAGATTCTTCATATTTGGCTGATGTCTTCATGGGATGGAGCCCGACAAAGTTTGAGAATGAAAATGACTTTGACGTACTTTCAAGGTTGCAGAGGTCAAATATGTCAAACGCTTCAAACAACTTCTTCTGAAGAACTTAAAAGTATAGAATCTTCATATTTGGCTGGAGGTTTCCTGGGATAGAGCTCACCAAAGTTTGAGAATGAAAATGACCTCAACCTACCTTAAAGGTCACAGAGGTCAACAACATTTTAAAGGATTTGTTTTTAAGAAACAAAAGGAATGGATTCATAAGATTTGCCTGGTAGCTTTTTGGGATAGAGCTAACAAAGTATGAGAAGGAAAATGACATTGACCTACTTACAAAGTCACAGGGAAAAATGTGTCAAGTAACTTCTGAAGAAGAACCAAAAAGCATAGAAACTTATAATAATATTTGGCTGGTAGTTTCAACAGATGGAGCCGACAAAGTTTGCGAGGGAAATATTTGTAGTGCAATATAATATTTAATGAGAATATTTTGCTATGACTGCTTAAATATTCAGGTGAGCGATACAGGCCCTCTGGGCCTCTTGTTTTAATCTCATTCCTATTTTATGTAACTTTTGTGAAAGTCACCAAAATCATATGCATCTTCTTTTTTGCAGTTGGAAAACTAATGTGACATGATGTCTGCGATAACAAGACAATTGTATTACAACATTGTCCAAGGGAGACAACTTGTAAATGTGACACGTGTCATTTCTGCAATGCTCTCCCAGAAACAGAGGCACTGCCATGATCATGTGATAGTTTCCAGTGAAAGCCAAGGAAAAGGATCACACATAGAGGAAACTGTCGATAAAAACAAAGTTCAAAGGAAAACATCATTTCACAGACTAAGGGGCAATAACGGAGACAAATCATTTGATAGGAAAGATACAGAAACCAACTACCAATTCAATCAAGAAGATCGACGGTTCAGAGAGAGTAAATCTGATGATGGTTTCAAATTCAGCAATGAAAAACGACCTTTTAGGGGGAAAAGATCTGATAAGGACTTAAAATTCAAGAAAGAGAAAAATTTCAATTCTCATGATGGCATTAAATTTAATAGTGATAAAAAAACTTTCAGACAGGAAAAAACAGACGAATTTGACGAAGAAAGCAGTGAAAATAGTGCAAAGGATGGCAGGAAGTTCAATTCTCGAAAAAATGATAAAGCAGAGGATGGCAATAGGAAAAACGAGGGGAAAGGAAAAAGACCAGTTCTTGGCTCTGGAAGGAAATACGGGCAGGTGTAAGTATTCTTATTTTCATCTTTGGTCAGTTTGATTTATTTTTATAGCCATTTATAGGAATTGCAAGGATTTTGTCTTCAAATTTCACTAAATATTTGTGAATTTTGATATTAATTTTTGATTATATATAATCCACATTTGTCATGTTATGAAAATATAAGGAGTGTTTTGGTATGATTGATCGTAATGTAGAGAGAGAAAAAAACTGCATGTCCATTGGTTGTAAAAGATCAAAACCTAATTATGTATGGTGAAAACTCTGTGTGTTGATATGAAAATAGTGTACACACTTTATTTCCTATTGAGTTCCATGAAATAACAAATCTATTATGCAATCGATTTATATCAAATACTACTTCCGATTACGAAACGATTATTGATTATGATTTTAAACCGATTGACAAAAACTTTCATATAATCTGACTATTAAATAGTGACGGGCTGATGATTGGTTATAATCGAAAATCGATTGTTTTGCCCTTTCCGGTTCCGATTATCGATTACGAATTTCATGATCGGTATAATCGGTACATGATTGAAATCAAAGTGTTTAAATGTCTTCAATGTAAAGTATGCTTTGAAAGTCATATATTGTTATGATTTATACTATATGATTGATAAAAATGTATAAAAGTTGTTTGATATCCATTCATTATAAAAGGTGAACAACTCTGTTTATTGATGTTATGGTAGTGTATAGTTAACAACTCTGTCTATTGATGTTATGGCAGTGTATAGTTCACAACTCTGTCTATTGATGTTATGGGAGTGTATAGTTAACAATTCTGTCCATTGCTGTTATGGTAGTGTAAAGTAAACAATTCTGTCTATTGATGAAACAGTAGTGTAGAGTAAACAACTCTGTCTATTGATGTTATTGTAGTGTATAGTTAACAATTCTGTCCATTGCTGTTATGGTAGTGTATAGTAAACAATTCTGCCTATTGATGTAACAGTAGTGTATAGTAACCAACTCTGTCTATTGATGTTATGGTAGAGTATAGTAAACAACTCTGTCTATTGATGTTTTGGTAGTGTATCGTAAACAACTCTGTCTATTGATGTTTTGGTAGTGTATCGTAAACAACTCTGTCTATTGATGTTTTGGTAGTGTATCGTAAACAACTCTGTCTATTGATGTTATTGTAGTGTATAGTTAACAATTCTGTCCATTGCTGTTTCTATTGATGTTATGGTAGTGTATAGGAAACAACTCTGTCTATTGATGTTATTGTAGTGTATAGTTAACAATTCTGTCCATTGCTGTTATGGAAGTGTATAGTAAACAAATCTGTCTATTGATGATATGGTAGTGTATAGTTAACAACTCTTTCTATTGATGTTATGGTAGTGTATAGTTAACTATTCTGTCCATTGCTGTTATGGTAGTGTAAAGTAAACAATTCTGTCTATTGATGAAACAGTAGTGTAGAGTAAACAACTCTGTCTATTGATGTGATGGTAGTGTATAGTTAACAACTCTTTCTATTGATGTTATGGTAGTGTATAGTTAACAATTCTGTCCATTGCTGTTATGGTAGTGTATAGTAAACAATTCTGCCTATTGATGTAACAGTAGTGTATAGTAACCAACTCTGTCTATTGATGTTATGGTAGGGTATAGTAAACAACTCTGTCTATTGATGATATGGTAGTGTATAGTAAACAATTCTGCCTATTGATGTAACAGTAGTGTATAGTAACCAACTCTGTCTATTGATGTTATGGTAGAGTATAGTTAACAACTCTGTCTATTGATGTTATGGCAGTGTATAGTTCACAACTCTGTCTATTGATGTTATGGGAGTGTATAGTTAACAATTCTGTCCATTGCTGTTATGGTAGTGTATAGTAAACAATTGTGTTTATTGATGTAACAGTAGTGTATAGTAACCAACTCTGTCTATTGATGTTATGGTAGAGTATAGTGAACAACTCTGTCTATTGATGTTATGGCAGTGTATAGTTCACAACTCTGTCTATTGATGTTATGGTAGTGTATAGTTAACAATTCTGTCCATTGCTGTTATGGTAGTGTAAAGTAAACAATTCTGTCTATTGATGAAACAGTAGTGTAGAGTAAACAACTCTGTCTATTGATGTTATTGTAGTGTATAGTTAACAATTCTGTCTATTGATGTTATGGTAGTGTATAGTTAACAACTGTGTCTATTGATGTAACAGTAGTGTATAGTTAACAACTTTGTCTATTGATGTTATGGTAGTGTATAGTAGACAACTCTGTCTATTGATGTTATGGAAGTGTATAGTAAACAATTCTGTCTATTGATGTAACAGCAGTGTATAGTAAACAACTCTGTCTAATGATGTTATGGAAGTGTATAGTAAACAATTCTGTCTATTGATGTTATGGTAGTGCATAGTAAACAACTCTGTCTATTGATGTGATGGTAGTGTATAGTTAACAACTCTTTCTATTGATGTTATGGTAGTGTATAGTAAACAATTGTGTTTATTGATGTAACAGTAGTGTATAGTTAACAACTTTGTCTATTGATGTTATGGTAGTGTATAGGAAACAACTCTGTCTATTGATGTTATTGTAGTGTATAGTTAACAATTCTGTCCATTGCTGTTTCTATTGATGTTATGGTAGTGTATAGTAGACAACTCTGTCTATTGATGTTATGGGAGTGTATAGTTAACAATTCTGTCCATTGCTGTTATGGTAGTGTATAGTAAACAATTGTGTTTATTGATGTAACAGTAGTGTATAGTTAACAACTTTGTCTGTTCCGATTATCGATTACGAATTTCATGATCGGTATAATCGGTACATGATTGAAATCAAAGTGTTTAAATGTCTTCAATGTAAAGTATGCTTTGAAATTCATATATTGTTATGATTTATACTATATGATTGATAAAAATGTATAAAAGTTGATTGATATCCATTCATTATAAAAGGTGAACAGCTCTGTTTATTGATGTTATGGTAGTGTATAGTAGACAACTCTGTCTATTGATGTTATGGGAGTGTATAGTTAACAATTCTGTCCATTGCTGTTTCTATTGATGTTATGGTAGTGTATAGGAAACAACTCTGTCTATTGATGTTATTGTAGTGTATAGTTAACAATTCTGTCTATTGATGTTATGGTAGTGCATAGTAAACAACTCTGTCTATTGATGTTTTGGTAGTGTATCGTAAACAACTCTGTCTATTGATGTTATTGTAGTGTATAGTTAACAATTCTGTCCATTGCTGTTTCTATTGATGTTATGGTAGTGTATAGTTAACAATTCTGTCCATTGCTGTTATGGTAGTGTATAGTAAACAATTCTGTCTATTGATGTAACAGTAGTGTATAGTAAACAACTCTGTCTATTGATGTTATGGTAGTGTATAGTAAACAATTCTTTCTATTGATGTTATAGTAGTGTATAGTTAACAACTCTGTCTATTGATGTTATAGTAACAAACCGATTATCGATTATGATTTCAAACCAGTTGCCCCTCACTATTACAGCATTTGTTGTATTACGTAGTGTATATGAAAACTCTGCATGACCAGTCCAAAAACAATAATGATGTTACTCTTGAAGAAGAAATAATGACTATGGTATCCTGCTTCATTGTAGATTCAGTAATTGGATATACCCAGTCAAGGGTGAGGTGTTGTTCGGGTATCACCCTGTGAGTATAGCGCTGTCCCAGGGAAGACGACATTGTCACAAGATCTTTATCCAACGAGGTCGCACACTCTCTCCAGATGTAAATATTCTGGGCATGGCTGAGGAAGCCAAGATACCGGTGGAGCAGGTTTCCCGGATACACCTTGACCAGTTATGTCTAGGTCGACCACATCAGGTAGACTTCTTGACATGATGTCATCCTCTGGAATACATATATATATATATATATATATATATATCAGTTTTGGTTTTCAGTTCTTATTCTTGGTCTGACAATGTTTTTGAGCTCACCTGAAAGAAAGTGCTTGTGAGCTTATGCCATGGCGCGTTCGCTGTCATCTATCTATTGCTGATTAATGTCTTGTCTTCAGCTGTTTCAGTACCACTAATGCCCTATATTGTGTCTATAAATGCAGATTCTAGTCACAAATTTATGTTTACACTTGTGCTGCAACCCACTATATGATCATTACCAGCCAAAATCCATTTTATTTGAGTATGAAAGCAATGCAAAACCTCTTGTGACGTAACACATGATTTAATTATGATGTCATAGATTAACCTTGTTCAATTAGACTTGTGTCGCTTCGCTTCAGATAACATGGAGATCAACGCCCCTGCGTCAAACACTCAAATGGCTACGGTTTATTATTAGCGCCTATTTTATTCAAATAGGGCTGTTCTTCCAATGTCATTTAAAGGACAACACATATGTAACCGATTTGTATTTATACGGGCATGAAAATCTTACAGTGCGTTTTGGAATCACTTATCGACTTTACCATTTGGATTTATAAATAGGTGAGCAATACAGGCCACATAGACCTCTTGTATGGTTAAGAGAAATTGCAAGCATTTGAATTATGACTCGCATGTGGGCCAATAAATTAATTTTAATGTTTAAATTGCAGCTAAAAATAAGTATTAAACACAAGTACAGTCGAACCTCGTTATCTCGAACTCGTATAACTCGAAGACCCCGTTTAACTCGAAGCATTTCATCGATCCCGGCCAAAACTCTTCTTAATCTTAGTAATAAAAACTCTGATAATTCGAACTCTGAAAACTCGAAAAACTTGGATATCCCGAAGTGAAACATCGGTCCCAACAAGGTAAATCCTACATAAAAATATCTCCTACCTCGAAGTTTCTTAAGATTCACAAGTCTATCATATATTCTTTAATTATTTGATACATATTAGACGCAGTGCTACGGTAAAAAATCGTTCTAAATGAGCAGCTGACGCTCGGTCATAATTACTTCTATTTAACTTATGGCATTAAAATGTATTTGACTGTAAAAACACTTTGTTCAAATAAAGAAACAGACTTCATCAATGTTGATTAACAACAATTAGTACTCACTGCGAGAGCCCGTAAACAATTTGAATGGCACTTTATTTACATAAAGGCTGCCGATAATGGGTCACAGTGTGCGATCATGCTTAAATAAGCTCCACAGTAAAAATCACAACCTAGGACTGGTTCGCCAGTTTATGTTTTTACAGGAGCTTGTATGGCACTGATAACTAATTGAGAGATTATATGAACAACACGATAATTATTGTTGAATACGTCGTGTTGAGGAGATGTCAAGTGTCGTTGGAGTCTACAAATGTGGAAATGTTTCCTGACTCACACCCATTTTGGAATGTCGAAATCAACTGAGCAATCCAACGTGTACGCTCCAGTACAGTGATTTGTGTAAAGACTTGCGCACTTTCATTTCCGCATTGAAATTTCTATCAGCATAGCACGAGGACGGAGACAGCATGTGTGTTTATTGTAACATTAATTAATTAACTAATAGGATTATGAATAAGTTGTTATTTTTTATTTTATATAGGTATCTTTTTGTCATTTATCCGACTGTTTAAATACGTTGATTGTCAGAGAAATCAATGACATATATAACCAAGCTTTATGCCAAACATAGGAACTCGCTTAACTCGAATAGTCGGATAACTCGAAGTTTCCCAACGATCCCGTCGACTTCGAGATAACGAGGTTCGACTGTATTTATATTTTGCAAATTATAACAAACAAACAAAACTGGAAAAAATATAAAACTCCTGTTAAAATTACCATCAAATGCAAAAAATACCATTTGAATTGATAAGATCTGTATTAAACTTACATTTTTAAAAATGTTGCGTTAATTGAAACTTATGTACATAAGTGTGGTTTATGAACTAAGACAAGTCTACCATTTCACACGCAGCCGCACAGGCAGTTAGGTCAGCTATGGTCAGTTTCAGCCACGTGGCACTGGTGATCAGCCAATGATTGGTCAGTTAAGTCACGTGACTCGGTCTTTGTTTGGGTCAGTTTCAGCAGCCTGTTTGCAGTAGATTTGTGTGTCTGATTATTTCGTGACCCACCACCCTCCCCAACCAACCAACCACAAGACTATTTCATGTGATGCCTGGGGATATAACGGCTGTTTATAATAAGGCATTTATGTGAGTAAACACTTGCCAGCTGTTTCCGAGCATGGAAAATAACACCTCCCCCTTCCATTTAGGGAGTTGGGGATGGTGACCCGCTCTGCAGCATGTTCCTTAAAACATTCAATTCTTTTAGCTTTGTTGCAAAGGGGCAGTTACCCATTTTTAGCTCACCTGGCCCAAAGGGCCATGTGTGCTTATGCATGCCGTACTGCGGCGTCCGTACTCCATCCGTCAACTTTTTCTTTTGAATGACTTCTTCTGAAGAACTGTAGGACCTAGGGTCATGCTATTTGGCCAGTAGGTACCTTGGATGGAATGCTATAAAGTTTCCTCATTAAAATGACCTTGACCTACTTTCAAGGTCACAGCGGTCAAATATGGGAAAATTTTCAAACAACAATATCCTAAGAACCATTTGAACTAGAGTCATGATACTTGGGTATGTTATGTAGACCAGCAGTGCGAATATTTTTCTCGTTACAGTTATGAGATCAAAGGTCAACTTTAAATGCTAGTGGGGGGTTCAAATGTCAACTTTGGTTCAAATCTTTAACAATTTCTTCTCAAGTTCCATAAGGCCCAGGGTCATGATATTTGGCCAGTAGGTACCTGGGATGGAGTGCTATAAAGTTTCCTCAGTAAAATGACCTATCACAGCTGTTATATCCCCTTAGCCCATATATAGGTAGAATGTTTTCGTAAATAAATATTATTATTTGCTAATAATCTCAATCTGCCTTTGAGTCTTTTGTTCATAAACGACTTAATAAGCCATCTTTCTATTTGCTGCTATGAACATCAATGACATTCAGTGAGTCTCTGACAAATATGTTTCAACAACAAAATAACAGAGGTGCACAATTTCACTAGCCTGATATAGTCACTGGACACATTCTATGTAAAAATTGTCAGTACGCTGTAGTTATTATCAAATATTGGTTTGGGCTGGTATTAATTGTCAAAATGTGGCTGTGTGCTATTACTAAAGGGGCTATTTAGTCAAATAACATCCTTAAAATCAATTAAATGCTTGACATATATATCTCTAAATATAAGTTTACACAGTTGCTAATGACATGTCCTGAAGCCAACGTCCAGTGCGGTCAGTTTAATCTTTTGGGAAAGCCGATGATAAATGTAGCTAAGATTGAAAAAGCGCAATATCCAGGCCGTTCAGTGAGAAGTAAACATGTACATAACCTCACTGTCGACCGACAACACAGTGTTAGTGAGCCTGATTTCACACATAAATTATAAGCATCATTATATAAAAACCTAACCTAAAAAAGATATTTCTGTTTACAGTTGGATTTGAATAAAAAGAACCAGGTTTAATTGGAATTTAAACACAATAGGTTACTGTAAGGAGAATTTGAAACGGAACAAAGTATGATATCAGTAGGTTTAAACGTAAAATAAATTGCTCATTTATAACGATGATTGAGATGTTATTTGGAAGATGCTATTGATTCAGGAAAAATGCCTGTACTCATATTCTAAAGAAGTTAGGAGAATGAAGTGTAAATTAACCTTTTTTCCTCGCCTGGAAAGACATACCCGGTAAATAAAACACATTTGTAAATGCTCAGTTAGTTAGAAGTTCACCGATGTATGGTTGTGCCATTAATGATTTCTTCATTATTGATTAAGAATGTCAAGTAAACATTGTCAATTTCTGAACATGAATTGTTCATAAGGAGTATCAAATAAATTACGATGAAGAATTTTGTGACAAGATTATGAAAAAAAACATACTTAACTTAATTGTCCCTTTAATCTAAAAACGAACTTAAAGACCTCTGAAATATCAGCCATGCACATATGTTGACAAATATAGAAATCAAATACATGCATAGAATTTGCACTCAAATTGGGATCTTGTGCAAAAAAAAACTTTGGAGGTGCTTATCAAAAAAAAAATTTAAAAAAAATCGATCTCATTAGCATCACCATCTTTTCTACCTTACAAGCTCTGGGCATAATTTTTTGCAGAATGTTTCTTTGCTATAATTCTTCGTTAATAATTTTCTTAAAATGTAAATTTTTTTTTTCCATTACTGCACCTTTCAGGGAATCTGTATGGATTCCGACCCACTGGACATCCAAAACCTGGCACCCGATGATATAAGGTAAGTGGTTGGTATTTCTATAGAACCTGTAACCTCTGAAATCAATTGCAATACATGTAGATAAAACAAATCGCAAATTTGTACTGCAGTGTTGAAGCACAGAATGAGATTATTATTGCTATCCAAGTCCGTGGTTAAAATTAGGTTTTCAGGGAAGTTTTCTTTTATCATGAAATAATTCCGTTTCGGTTGTATGGTGTCTATATAAAGTTCTGAACTCCAAATCTTGTTATGAAAGTTCAGTACAAGGAACTATTGTCCCTCGGAAACTGTTCTGGTATTTCTGTCAGCACTCTTAATGTAATCGGAGACCAATCATATTGTGACTTCAATTTCATACTTGAGGGAAATATCCAAAGGGTTTCCATTAAGATGTTTTTTGTTTGATGGAAATGCTATTTGCATGATGAAAATATTATTAGCAATGACTGTTTGATGGAAATGGAAAACACGACATGGTTCACACAAAAAAAGTCTATTCTACCATTTGGTGAAACAGTTTGCAGGGGAAAATAAAATGGAATTTTCTGGTGGTATTTCTTATGAAAATATAGGAATTGAAATGCACAATACATTCCTAGCATTTATGATGGTATAAAACACAGGATTTTGAGAGGTCATTTATACTCTGTTGACTATTATTGGGATTCTTATTCCTACAATATTTCAATTTCTACTCAAATTGGACTCGATGCGACTACCAAATGTCACCTGTTTCATTTGCCCATGAAATTGACCAGATCAACATCGCCTTTGTGTATACCATACACCATAATGTTGTATGATGGTCCTTTAATGATCAATATGTAGGCTTGCACAAGCTTCAGAATCTGGGACAAACTATCAGAATGGACTTTCAAAAGTTGCAATTATTGAATTGATTTCATGGGGTGATGAATCAATTTCATGGGGTGATGAACTGATTTCATGGGGTGATGAATTGATTTCATGGGGTGATGAATTGATTTCATGGGGTGATGAACTGATTTCATGGGGTGATGAATTGATTTCATGGGGTGATGAATTAATTTCAACTTGAAACAAATTCAGTTCAGCAGTTCATTAAATTTTGTGTTTCAACATCAACTCCATTCATCAACCCATGAAATCGACCAAAGCAAGATTCAATGCTTAATTAACACTTTTTCTTTGATGATAGGGCTGCTGCTGTGGAACCACCGCCGATATGGGTGCTGCCTTACGAAATTGTGGTAGGCCTCCAGGATTTATACCCTTTTTCCTAGGTTTTGATAAAGATTCTGGTAGAATTTTACAAAAATTTGACCTCTTCCCTCAAGAAGTTTAGAGTTTGATTTGTAAATTCGCTAATTGCCCATCACACGTATGGAGATGTAAAATTGCAAATGAAAATATTGAAGATCATAAATTTGAAAAATGAGATATATACATAACAGGAGAGGATAAAAGCACAGCCAGACCAGGACTTGAGCTACCTGGTGGACAGTGATTGGCCTAGTCCAGTTCAGCTACATAAAACAGTTACTGCTAATATCAGAAATTACACTAATGGTACCCATCTTTTAACAGGTGGCCTGAATCTGAACTTAACTGTATTGTAATCACAGATTAAATATACCTCACACCAAACTGAAGCTCAATCCACAAGCTCTTTGATATTGCATCAAATATTTGCTAATTATCCGCTTTGCATTGACAGGACCCAATGAACATGGGCGGTATCATAAGGTCATGTTACTACTTCGGTGTGGATACCATTGTCATCCCCAGTGACCACTGGTAAGCTACTATATGTAATAGATGTGCTTTATACATAATTTCAAAGTAGTCTTATTATACCCCCGCAACGAAGTTAGGGGGGGGTATACTGGAATCACCCTGTCTGGATGTCTGTCTGTCTGTAATCCGCAGTAACTTGTCCGGAAAACTCCTCCGTAATAAACAAGTGGATTTCATTGAAACTTTGCATGAATGATCGGTATCTTATGTAGTTGTGCACCAGCATTTTAATTTGGGATTTCGACCCTTTTTGATGTAGTTATGCCCCTTTGTGCGAAATACCTGTCCATGTAACTTCTCCTTAACTAACAGCTGGATTTCATTGAAACTTCATTGAAACCTTGCATGAATGATCGGTATCTTATGTTGTTGTGCACTGGCATTTTAATTTGGGATTTCGACCCTTTTTGATGGAGTTATGCCCCTTTGTGCGAAATACTTTTTTTGTTATTTTATTTTTTTGTTTTTAATAAAATAGTGATTACCATAACTCATTACTGGTGGGAGACTATATTGATTTGCGTAAGTAAGCCTTTAGCGCACAGCTCTGGTTAATATAGGAGCGGGGTATTAGTTAGCCTTTAGCTTACAGTTCTAGTTAGCTTTGGCTAGTTTGTAGGAATTTCCCTTTAGCTTAGCAGTAGAACATCCGACTAGAAAATCCGTCAAAATAGAAGGGAGGGCACATGTTTGTTTTATAGACTTTTGCTGTTGTTTCTTGATACTGTTTTTATGTAGATATTATATGAAGTTTTCCTCTGTTACTCCCTTACTTAAAAACCAGCACAAGTTCTAAGAGCAGACACCTTAATCAAGTGTAGTTGTATCAAGTGAACCAGACACACAGACTGTCAGATGTGTTGTTATTGTCATCCATTGTTCTGTCGTAGTGCCACTGCCAGTCCCATGGTCAGCAAAGCAAGCTCCGGGGCAATGGAACTGATGAAAATATTTTATTTGAAAAACAGAGAAGCCACCCAGCAATTTCTACAGGTGAGGTTGACAAAAAACAATATAGCCACCCAGCAATTTCTACAGGTGAGTCCGACAGAAAACAAAGTAGCCACCCAGCAATTTCTACAGATGAGTCTGACAAAAAACAATATAGCCACCCAGCAATTTCTACAGGTGAGTCTGACAAAAAACAATATAGCCACCCAGCAATTTCTACAGGTGAGTCAGACAAAAACCTGATGTCTTCAATGCATGCAGTCTTTACATGTATGGTATGAAAAAAGTTGGCTACCCTTGTGTTTCTACCAGTGAGCAAGACAAGTTGGGTATTTTTAGCTCACCTGCCCGAAGGCCTGCTTATGGCACGGTCCGGCGGCAACTTTTTAGGTCACCTGAGACAAAGTCCCAAGTGACCTATTGCGATCGCCTTTTGTCCGTCGTCGTCCGTCGTCCGTCCGTAAACAATTAACATTTTCGACTTCTTCTCCAAAACCCCTGAACCAATTTCAATGAAATTATGCAGGGACCTTCCATGGACAAAGGTCAACAAAAATGGTTGCCGGTTTAGTCCTACGCCCCCAGGGGCCTGAGGGGCGGGGCCAAAAAGGGTCAAATTGACTAAAATTTCAAAAATCTTCTTCTCCAAAACCACTGAACCAATTTCAATGAAATTTTGCAGGGACCTTCCATGGACAAAGGTCCACAAAAATAGTTGCCGTTTTAGTCCTACGCCCCTAGGGGCCTGAGGGGCGGGGCCAAA